>NC_056726.1:1074009993-1074027157 GCF_019279795.1 Protopterus annectens | reverse complement strand
TGCATACTTTCATGTGAAGAGAGAGGACAGTGAGCAAATGATTTTTTAAGTCAAACAGCGGTAAGTAAATATGTTTCCTGTACCTACATCATTTCTCCATTACTAAAACAAGAATATATTGTTCATTAGAATGTAGACATCTCACTCAGTCCTGACAGGACAAGCCTTCTACTGAACTCACAGATGTCTATAATCACTCAGTCCTGACAGGACAAGCCTTCTACTGAACTCACAGATGTCTATAATCACTCAGTCCTGACAGGACAAGCCTTCTACTGAACTCACAGATGTCTGTAATCACTCAGTCCTGACAGGACAAGCCTTCTGCTGAACTCACAGATGTGTAGAATCACTCAGTCCTGACAGGACAAGCCTTCTGCTGCACTCACAGCTGTGCCTCAATCCTGACAGGACAAGCCTTCTGCTGAACTCACAGTTGTGTAGAATCACTCAGTCCTGACAGGACAAGCCTTCTGCTGAACCCACTGATGTGTAAAATGGCAAGACATTGCTCACTTTGGTGCTCTGTAATTGCTTCATAATGCATAAACTCATGGAATGTAAACATGCCTACCTATTGTATTTCTGTTCAGTCTTTCCATAAATTTAAAAAGTTTACAGAGTCACACTGCTCAGTACAAATAGTTGTCTTATACCCATAGAGAATTCTCTGAATCTCCTGGTGACATGTCTCAACCTCTTAATACAAGAAATCTGGCCAAAGTCGTAACCTAAAATGATGGTGGTACAAAGGCCCAAAAATATGGACAGATTTTAACTATTCCTCTTATAAATCTATAAACTTTCTAGAATAACAGGATTTGTGATGGCATACATTTTTTGGAAGGATATGAAGTCTGAAACTCAAATGTTCGTTATTATATAGTGACTTTAATCCCCAGTGGTTTGTCATAATACCACAATTTTTTTGAGAAACAGACCAAAAATATGAGACAAAATCTGAACATTCTGTGAAAGTCTGGACAGTTGAGAGATATAATGATCGTGGGTGAGGTAAGACATTTCATTTCTCTCTTTTGCTTATAGCTTCTGTATTGGTGGCTTAAATACCAGCATCTGAAGAAAACACAATTCGGATGGATATACTCAAGAACACACTGCTCGTACACCAATAAAAGACAGACGTTTAATTCCACATAAATCCAGCGATACAAGACAGGTTAAGCGCTTTCAACCGTATAATACAGTCTTCCTCAGAACACTTAATTCTAACCAGTTGAACCATTTTGTATAACCCTTGATTGAATAATTAAAACACTTAATTCAATTTCCCACCAAAAATGTTTAAAAATCATTTAAAGGCATATTCCCATAACACACTCATTATGCATAATTAGTTTTAAAAAATCTGGTCCATATTATAACTAACATCAAAAAAATCAATTTAGTTAAAATACTTAAGCAACATATTGTTTTTACATAAGAACAAAATAAATAAATAGTGGCAACTGATGATGAAATGGTGCAACATTGCTGAACTTACAATACATAAAATGATGAAATGCTTTATATAAAAATAACAATTACAATAACAATAACAATCTTCTTCGTGAAATATGACTAATACCATATGGTACTATTAAAGCTAACTTTCTAAATAAATCCCTAAAACATAAGAAAGGCAGATAGTCACTATACAAAAATCGTAATAAAAAAGGTTTGATACTAATAAAATCGTTCAAACCTGGTTTCCGTGTAGAATCAGTCAATATCTGCCATCTACTTTCCTTAAGGGCTAATTCATTTTTCCAATTTCCACTAAAAGGAGAGATGAACACCTGATCAATAATACAAAAATGGAAACTGTGGTCACTGCCTTTATCTGCAATGTGTCTATATAGAGCATTTTTATTGTCACACTTTTGTATCCTGTATTGATGTTCATACAGCTGTTTCTTCAGCTGTCTCTCTGTTTTGCCTATATAATGGGCGTTACACAATTTGCACAGTGCCACATAAACCACGCCCTTAGTTTCACAGTTTCCCTTCAAGCTTTTGATGTAAGTAGTGTTGATGTCATTTAACCTAAAACCCTTGTCCTAATTAATGTATTTGCATTGTCTACACCTGCCACACTTGGTTGTCCCTCTATTGACTTCACTACTGGTATTAACCCTCTTAGTACTAGCCCTCTCCAACAATCTTTTAACATTGGGGGCTGTCTTGTACCTGTCTCAGGACTTTAATGCAAATCTCTGAATCAAGGCTGCCAACAATTCCCAGTGTCTTCAAGAATGTCAATCGCTGGTAATGATGTTGGTGAAGGGTGTGTACATGATACATACTCTTCCCTTGCTAGTGTGTGTACTCTTGTTTACGTTGTCATACTATAGTTTCCAAACGGGGAATGTATTTTAATCCCCATTGGCTCTGTACTTGATTGGTCACCTCAGTGACCATCCTATCAGGATATCCACGATCCAAGAATAACTGTTTGAGAACTGTAAGTTCCAAGATCATGGTATCCCTAGTGGAGCACATCCTAGCAACTCTAATACTTTGACCTTTTAAATACCAGCATGGCAGACAATGATTTAAAAGTACAGAAATGGTGCTAATAAAAGAAAGTCATAAAAAACTTCTTAAAAACCTATAGCCTAAGTGATGTTGAGATGTGGGCCATAAGCCCGTTGACACAATTAACAATACTGAAAGTTCTTGGGTAAGGTACTTAGTCAAATATTAATGACAGGGTGTTATGGTGCTGTGCACAGTGAACCTCTTAAAATTCCATGCATACTTAACCGTATAATTGGTTACTTTCACATCAACGAAACGAATGTTCACTAAATGAACGTTTGAGGAATAGGGTTCAATGTTCAGCCATTCTATGGAACTTCCATTTGATGGCTGAATATACACCCATTTGGCAGACACAAAGAACAGGGAAGAGAAAGGCTGCAGAATGCTACTCCTTAAACTGGTAAATGTTAAGCAGAATATACGACTCTTAGAAGTGGCAAATCTGGAATACAAACAGCTGTAAAAGTTGGATTACTTTTGATTAAAGCAAACACGTACATGTATGTGCACATGCAGAAACACATTAATATACACACACACACACACACACACACACACACACACACACACACACACACACACACACACACACACACACACACACACACACACACACACCACCCACTCTCTTCCTAAAGAGTACTACTTTCTGACCAAGTTGTCTTCCTACAATGCAGTTTGGTAATCCTAGTTTGTGCAGTGTATTTTTGACATTATTCTGCAATGTCTTGTGAATGACAGAACCAAAGAACTTGTTCATCCTGTGGTAACACTTCCATAGACACTATGGGCCTGATTCCAGTGAAAATGACCACTTACAATGAGAAGGCTGAGAGCAGGTGTTTTGTAATCTGGACCCTGTTGTACGCCTGTTTATACATAGTACGTACACTGACATCACTTACACTGAGAGCAAGTCTTTTGGAATATGTCCCTAGATGTGAACATATGATGCATGTATAATCATGCACTACAGTTATTTGTGTTTGAATGCCACAGGAATATAACACTTATAACTATATTTATGTTTTTATTTCAGAATATGATTACACTGTCGCAAACATCATTCGTCTCTGTCTCAGCCTCTTTGTTCTTCTTTTGATGGTTATTTTTACATTTGAGTCAACATGTGGACAGAAGTAAACTAGAACTGCTGAATATGATGAAATGATCCTGCAAGAATGCTGTTTCTAAATAAACATATTTTCTTAATGTAACTACAACTGTAAAGTAACATTCTTTGTGTAAATGATTGATGTATATACCATGTTGTAAAGTAGCAGAGAGTTTGTACAGTGGTACTGTCATTGTCAACGTAAAGTGCTGGGCGGAGAAAAGCTTTTGCCATAATTCAAACTTGCACAACAACACTTTTGCCATAATTCAAACTTGCACAACAACACTTTTGCCATAATTCAAACTTGCACAACAACACTTTTGCCATAATTCAAACTTGCGCAACAACACTTTTGCCATAATTCAAACTTGCGCAACAACACTTTTGCCATAATTCAAACTTGCGCAACAACACTTTTGCCATAATTCAAATTTGCACAACACCTTTGCCATAATTCAAACTTGCACAACAACACTTTTGCCATAATTCAAACTTGCACAACAACACTTTTGCCATAATTCAAACTTGCACAACAACACTTTTGCCATAATTCACACTTGCACAACAACACTTTTGCCATAATTCACACTTGCACAACAACACTTTTGCCATAATTCAAACTTGCACAACAACACTTTTGCCATAATTCAAACTTGCACAACAACACTTTTGCCATAATTCACACTTGCACAACACTTTTGCCATAATTCACACTTGCACAACAACACTTTTGCCATAATTCACACTTGCACAACACTTTTGCCATAATTCACACTTGCACAACACTTTTGCCATAATTCACACTTGCACAACAACACTTTTGCCATAATTCACAATAACGCACAACACTTTTGCCATAATTCAGACTTGCACAACAACACTTTTGCCATAATTCAGACTTGCACAACAACACTTTTGCCATAATTCAGACTTGCACAACTCTCTATTTCGTTTTAGAGATGAAGCAAAGTAAAAAAAACTGCAGCTGTCATATCACAAAGCACAGCAGGGGATGTGACAATGGTGTTGCTTTAATCACATTATAACATTCAGTGATTTTCTACTACAAATAGACTGCAGGCAGAAACCATAATCAATAGATGATGTATTTTCTTTTCTTTTAGTTTTTGTTTTAAATATACAAGAAAAGTCCCAAATTCTGCTGCAGTAAGCAAACATTCTTTCTTCTGCAGACCATAATATAAGCGTTAGTCATGCTATTTTCCTTTCTCTTGTTTAAGCTAAACAATGTCTATAGACAGCAAGTTGTTTTCCCAGTAGCTCAATTATATAGGACATTCCCCCTCCCCTGGTGAACAGACAACAGAAATTACATGAGCCCAGGAGAATAGTCCTAACTATCAAAGCTGGGTTAAGAGTATACTACCTCCCTGAGAAATTACCTAAAACAATTAGTTCTGAATTCCATATGTATTATCTACTAAGTCATGGCATACAGTGTGATACTGAGTAGGTTGAACAGCAGACTCCTTGAAGATCGCGGCATACAGTGTGATACTGAGTAGGTTGAACAGCAGACTCCTTGAAGATCGTGGCATACAGTGTGATACTAAGTAGGTTGAACAGCAGACTCCTTGAAGATCGTGGCATACTGTGTGATACTGAGTAGGTTGAACAGCAGACTCCTTGAAGATCGTGGCATGCAGTGTGATACTGAGTAGGTTGAACATCAGACTCCTTGAAGATCATGGCATACAGTGTTATACTGAGTAGGTTGAACAGCAGACTCCTTGAAGATCATGGCATACAGTGTGATACTGAGTAGGTTGAACAGCAGACTCCTTGAAGATCATTTTTATTTATTTTATTATTTATTTTACATTTGTTGACCGGGCTAGTCCAGCTGGATTAATGTCCATTTTCAGTGGAGGCCCGGGGAGAAAAGCTCCTGAGGTTAATAATAATATTGGAAATACATAAGAAGAGATAGTACAAGTGTAATTATACAAAGGTAAATAGGTAAAAAAAGAACATACAATTATTATAGATTTTGACTTATCAGAACAATCCTAACAAAACAATATAATAAGGTATCAGATCATAAAGTATATAAAAGGTAGTTTTGAACCATGGTAGATAATACACAAACTTTTTTTTTTTTTTTTATGCTAAAAAGAGTTATGTAATATTTACAATAAATAGGGGTAATATCTCAGTTGAAGTAGAAGATAGAGTCCAAGTGGATAAGAATAGTTTATGATAGAGTTAAGGATGCCAACAGGCTAGTCTGGGTTGGTACAAGAGCAAAGCCAGAATTTGTTAAGATGTATTAAAAGTTGTTTTTTAAATAGTGGAAGTGTATGCAAAGAGGACAGATCGGATGGAAGATTATTCCATATTTTACCTACTGAGTTAGAAAAAAGGCAGTTACCTGCAGAGTTCATAGTTTTGGTAATATTAACAAGTAATTTGTCAGAGGCGTAGTTGTTTCCAGGTTGATATAGGGAGTCAAGAGTTTGGAAAGAGCTGGTGTTTTAGAAGGTTGGTATAGAATTTTGTGTGCAATTAAGAGTTGTTGAAAAATGAGCTTATTAGGGAGTTCCAGCCAGTGTAGTTGTTGTAGGTTTAGACAGTGGTGAGCTCTAAAATGTGATGTGGTGGCAAAGCGGGCAATATTGTGGTAAGATGTAGTGAGTTTCTTAAGGTTACTTTTAGATAGATTAGTGTAAATAGGAGATGCATACAAAAGGGTAGAAATAAGATGTGTTTGGGCTAGGGTTATCCTAGTTTCAGGTGTGAGGAAGGACTTTATTCTGTATAGGGAGCCAATCTTTTTATTAAGGGCTTTTATTGTGTTGTTGATGTGAGAATCAAAGTTAAGATTATTATCAATGGTATACAGTGTCATACTAAGTAGGTTGAACATCAGACTCCTTGAAGATCATGGCATACAGTGTGATACTGAGTAGGTTGAACATCAGACTCCTTGAAGATCATGGCATACAGTGTGATACTGAGTAGGTTGAACAGCAGACTCCTTGAAGATCATGGCATACAGTGTGATACTGAGTAGGTTGAACACCAGACTCCTTGAAGATCATGGCATACAGTGTGATACTGAGTAGGTTGAACAGCAGACTCCTTGAAGATCATGGTATACAGTGTCATACTGAGTAGGTTGAACAGCAGACTCCTTGAAGATCGTGGCATACTGTGTGATACTGAGTAGGTTGAACAGCAGACTCCTTGTAGATCATGGCATACAGTGTGATACTGAGTAGGTTGAACAGCAGACTCCTTGAAGATCGTGGCATACTGTGTGATACTGAGTAGGTTGGACAGCAGACTCCTTGAACATCATGGCATACTATGTGATACTGAGTAGGGTGTACAGCAGACTCCTTAAGATCATAGCACACTGTGTGATACTGAATAGGTTGAGCAGCAGACTCCTTGAAGATGATGGCATACTGTGTGATACTGAGTAGGTTAGATAGCAGACTCCTCGAAGATCACAGCATACTGTGTGATACTGAGTAGGTTGGACAGCAGACTCCTTGAACATCATGGCATACTGTGTGATACTGAGTAGCTTGCTCTGTAGACTCCAAGAAAATTAGTATCTATAAACCAGCCTGTGTGAGTAGAACCAGCAGGCTTCATTTTCTGTTGATGACTTTGACCAAGCCAGATGGGTGGGAAAGGACCTAGGGACTTACAGTTGGATGCTCTCTGTATGGAAGAAGAAGCTAAGATAAACTGCATCATGGTGCATTGCCAAACAGAGGCCTGGAAGTTAGGCACATCTTCGCTCACACAGCACTAGTTCAGGACCTGCCAATGATTCCAGTGACAAGTCCATGGATACATATGTACATACATACCATTCTTATCATCAGTCTATAACTGTGCTCATTGGACCAATGATTCCAGTGACAAGTCCATGGATACATATGTACATACATACCATTCTTATCATCAGTCTATAACTGTGCTCATTGGACCAATGATTCCAGTGACAAGTCCATGGATACATATGTACATACATACCATTCTTATCATCAGTCTATAACTGTGCTCATTGGACCAATAATTCCAGTGACACATTCATGGATACATATGTACATGCATACCATTCTTATCATCATTATATAACTGTTCTCACTGGACCAATAATTCCAGTGACAAGTCCATGGATACATATGTACATGCATACCATTCTTATCATCAGTCTATAACTGTGCTCATCAGATGTGTCCAGAAGAATAAATCCTAGCCTCTGTAGTATAATTGCCAAAGAGCTAATTGCTATAAACAGAGTAAATGGAGAAGAAAATTGAATTGTTAGGGCCCTGAAGACTATAGGCTGTCCTGTAGTCTTTAGGGCCCTAACAATCCAATTTCCTAGCAGGGAAATAAATAAATGTGACATTTCCCATACTGGCATACTTCTAAACCTCTGAGAGCAAGGAATAGGTTCACAGGTTGTTACTGAACTAATGACCACTAAGGCCCTTACAAGCCTATTCATGCATCTGAAAACATTTGGGTCCTCGAGTATCATGGGCATCTATATATGGAGCATGTTAGTAGAGAGGTAACTTAGAATTTGTGGGGTTGTTAGCATAAAACATTTCTTATTTTTTATATTTTATTTTGTTTTTAAAACAATAAATAAACAAATCAGTTATACAACAAACAAATAACTATTTACATAGGTCCACAGCTGATCAATACATCAAAGTTATACATCAACAATAATTAATATTTTTCAGGCAAGTCTTTAAGTTTAAACCAGTTTATATGAATGTATAATATTAAAAGTTCTCATCATTATACTGTGTAATTCACTGTTGAAAATAATGTTTGTCATAGTAATAAATTCAACAATAGAGGGAGTAACTTTACTTTTCCAGTTTTTAGTAATTACTTTTCTGGTTATAGCAAGAATAAGAAGAGGCACTTGTTTTTTGTTTTTTTTTTTGAATTATCTCAGGAATTGGAGCATTAAATAAAATTAAATATTTAGAAATATTACATCTATCTGACCATAGAGCTTGAATAAAGTTATTAATTTATTTCCAAAAAGAGGAGATGACTTCACATTCATATGCCATATGTGTCAAATCGGCTATTACTATTTCAGAATCACATCTCCAGCATTTAATTCTATTTGATTTATAGATAATTGAAATTTTGTTAGGAGTGACAAAAGCTCTATGTAAAAATTTCCAAGTGAAAATGTAGTTTTTAGCTATAGATTTTAATATTAATTTCTTGTATCCTTCAGAGAAGTCTTCATATGTGAAATCTAACTTAAAAATGTTATAAATTTGTGACATATATGATTTATTTATCATTGCATTATTGCTGAGATTTATTAAGAAGGCCAATAATGTGGGGAACAATTTCTTATCTAGGTCAAATATCTTATTTATCTCTGTGTTCACAATGTCTCTAAATATTTGTAAAATTAACCAATTCTCAGAATCATGATTGTATTTGGACATTAAATTTCAACAGTATATATATATATATATATATATATATATATATATATATATATATATATATATATATATATATATGTTTATATATATATATATATATATATATATATATATATATATATATATATATATATATATATATATATATATATATATATATATATATATATATATATATCAGTACCATTTAAGAATTGATGCCAATAAATTAAATGACTTTCTTGTTTCAATACTAGCATTTTGTTGAAGTTAGGAGTTTCTAATCAGTCATTTGTATATGCAATTGGAAACAAATAAACTATTAAGTCTTTAATACAATGGTTAGAATATGTGAACTTTTGGAAAAAGGAAATGATGTTATTTAAATAGGGAATTTGAGAAGAAGGTGTAATACCATTTACAAAAAAATCTTTTAATACCCAAATAAAACTATTAGGTACTATATTTTTATGACTGGTTGTGATGTATTTATTATTTACTAATAATATTTCTTGATGCATTTGTTTCTGTTTTGAATCATAAAATGAATTTATCCACAATGACATGACTTTTACAATTGTTGAAATAGAATATAATTGAATATCAGGGAATCATATTCTACCATTATCCCAACCTTTCTTGTTCCAGTGAAAGGTAATACTTGATTTATTAGCACGCCAAAAAATTAAGTAGAATATTATCTTTTTCATCATTTGTTGTTGGACATAGTACTAAAGATTGTAAGACAAACAATATTTTAGGGAGAATTACCATTTTAATAAGCATTAACCATTCTTCCATGGTAAAGAATTTTTCCAATTTGTGACTAAACTTAAAATTTTATCAACAACCTGTTGGAAGTTTGTATCATTTCTTTACTATTACTATTAAACATAATGGTTATACCAAGGTAGTTTGTTCATTCTTTATTCCAATTGAAGTTAGAATATTTTTGTATGATTTTTTAATTTTTATTAATGAATAATGTACTTGTATTATGATTAAATCTTAAGTTTAAGAATCTTCAAACTGACTCATATAACTAATTATATGTTCTAAGGCATTTTCTATATTTCCTATTGTTAGTAAAATATCATCAGCAAAGAGCTGAATCTTTAGTTCAAAATCTTCTTTTATTTTGATACCATTAATGTTCTTATTGGATCTAATACTATTAGTGAAGGGTTCTATAGCTAATGCAAAAAGTAAAGGTGATAACAGACAGACTAGTTTTGTGCTTTTTGTAATTTAAAGGAATTAGAAAGAAAAGAGCCTATTTTAACATAAACACAAGAGTTATTTTATAACTTAGAACTTAATGCAATTAGGTGAGTTGAGAAATTATACCGTTTAAGTTTTTTTAAACAAGTATGAGCAATTAAATGAGTCAAAAACCTTATCTAAACTGAGACTAATGATAGAAAGATATTTGTTATTTTTGTTTGAATGTATGTAATCTTATTATGTTATCCTATACTTGTCTATTTAAAATAAACCCAGCTTGATCATTGTTAATTAGTTTAGGCATAAGTAGATTAATTATGTTAGCTAACATGGACATGGACATCTCATAGTCCACATTTAAAAGTGCAATGGGTCTGTATATTGAACACTTTGTAGGATCCTTAACTTGTTTTAAAATAGGTGATACAAGGTAATATTTCCATGATGGGGGAACTTCAGCAGTTGTTTTTATTTCTCTATAGACCTTATGTAATATTTTAACTCCATCATCCAGTAGTATTTTATATAGTTCTGCTATAAGACTATCCAAGTCCGGTGATTTATTATTTTTTTACCTTTTTAATTTGATCTTTTATTTCTGCTAAAGTGAATGGTCTGTCAGTTTTTTTTTATGTGTTCACTTCTTAATGAATTATTTATATTTTCCCTTCGAAAAGTTTAAACTCTATCATCATTATCTTGGCTATAATACTTTATAATTTAGAATTTAGACAATAATACAAATGTATTATTATTTATATTTTAATAAAATATTTTAAAGCCCTCAAGAATACCTTTAATATCTGTTCTACTTTCTTTTTTATTATTTATATGTATTATAATTTTTTGATATGATTTAGTTTATTTATTTTCTTTGCTCTAAGAGCAAGTTTATGCAAGCTTAAAGGGTTTACTGACTATGCCTGAAGTTTAAAATTTTCCAGGTTTATTGAAACTTTATGATTTAGAATTTTGACATATGTTGTGTTTATGTTTTTAAGTTCAGACTGACTGATAATGTCATAAAATGCCACCAAGACTACCGATCCAAGAAGTAAGCAAATTTAATGAAACACTTAGCGCCACTGGTACTTTGGAGCCTCAGGAACTCAACAAAGAATGTAACTGGAAGTATGTGATTTGAATTGTATGCTTAATTGATTAATTGTTTTTTGCAATATGCTATATATAAGCAAACAGTATTTTGTAGTGTTTTTACTCTTGGAAGGCTGTGCAAGACATGGGGCTAAGTGTTTCATTAAATTTGCTTACTTCTTAGATTGGTGATTTTGGTGGTATTTTTATTATTTTATTTTTTTTTTTTGTTTTTTTAAGTTGTTTTTGCTGACTGATAATGTCATTTGGTTTTAGATTTAACTTTAGTGTGTCTATTTTGGCCAGTAGTATATCCAATTCTTTGTCCCGTTCTCTTGTTTTACTAATATATTAGCTTGTGACTTTTCCACTTAAGTAAGCCTTTACTGAATCCCATAGAACAATACCAATTACTTCACCATTAATGTTTATTTCTAGGAAATGTTTGATCTCTTTAACATACTAATCCTTTAATTAATTTATTTTAATAATGTACACTGATAATCTCATGTGATATATTAGGGTAGCTAGACACTACTCCAACATTCCCCTCTAATCCCATGGCCATGCAATTGAAGAAGAAGCCCAGACACCACCATTTCACCTTTATCAATCTAGACTAAATAGAAAACATTCCTCTCAATGAAAACCTGAATGACAGACTGGAGAAAAAATAACTCAAGTGGCAAATTAAACTACAAGCAAAAAAAGCACCTGGACAAAACACTACTGAATCCATCCACTGCATTTTAAATGTATGCACACTGGACCACAAGAAATACTACTAAGGACTACTGGACACTTTTTATGCACAAGAGAGATTGCATCTGAAAATGTAGGATCACTTACCTGACTATGGATTTTGTTACTTCTGTATGTTGGAAAATTATTCTTAAAACTGCATTTTTTGCTAGGACAAGTAACATTTCTTGCAATATACGTACCCCAATTTTTTTTATATTCACCATTAATACCAAAAAGAGCTTTAGATGCATATTATTTTTATTGACATATCTGATGAGCTTATAAAAGTACTGCATAAACTTGAGTAGCCCTCAATCCCAAAAATGAAGGAATGGAATTTCCTTCACTAAGATTTTATTACAGTGTAATTCATTGAACTGTACTGTTGCTGGAATAAATATTAATTAATTTATTTTGGAATGCTGTAACATTAAAGTATAAACAAAGATAAACTGTTAATTTGAAATATTGTAAAGATTGTCAACAATGACTAAACAATTCTGAATTGTAACCTGCCACCAACTCCCCCATGCAAAACAAGGCTATGCCAACCATGACAGCACTGACTATTCAATCCCTAAAGCCTATGCAAAACAGGTGTGACACCAACCATGATAGCACTGACTCAATAAACATAATGCCTATGCAAAACAAGGTGACACCAACCATGACAGCACTGACTATTCAATAAACATTCCCCTCCCCATCCATGCCCCTAAAGCCTATGCAAAACAAGAGAGAAGCTCGAGATCAGACCTTTTCATCTCAGACCAGGAGAATCCACTACCCCTCCTGGAAAACCAAAGTAATTACCAGCCAAATAGGATTATCAAATCCAATGAGGCCCACTTAAATACTGAGGACCTCCCAACTACCAGGTAAGTTACCCTGCTTTATTTTTTATTTACCTCAGCACCCACTTGTAGGAGGCTGAGTTTATACTTGCCAGCTCAGATCTGGGACTTCACATCACCATTTTATTATCTATACAAGTTATTGAAACACATACTAAATTATTAACAGAAATCATATACGTCTCATCCTCCATCTTATGTCATGGCAAGCTTCATTACCACTGACATTTAGTGAGCACATAACACACATAAAAAATGACTAAATTATTTGAAGAATATAGAGTTCAAGATTTTGGCAAAGGCCATTTCATGTGCATTAAAAGCACTGTGCATAATACTGTACCTAAATAGTCAAAATGATCATAACCTTCAAATTAACAAGTCAATGTTTCATTTCAATATGTATATTTGTGTAATCAGAAAATGGACTCAGTAGTAAAAAAAAAACAACATGAGTTCTGTTTAAGAAGCATGATGTAAGATTTGTGTTGGTTATAAAACCTTCAGGTTTTCAAGCATTTTTAAGTTCTTATGAAAAAGAAAAATGTGCATTGCAGCACAGGCAGAATACAGGCTTACAAACAACGCTTGGTTAAGATGTGAGACCAAAACAAACGAAAGTCCCACAATGTACTGACTATGAAGAAGAGATCTAATTGCAGAGTTTTGTTTTGTAATCTGTTGTAACATTGCAGAACATACAAGAAATACTTGTCTTGGTTGAAAAAAACAATGCCTTTACCTCCTTTATTCAATTTTGAAAATAATGCATTAATGTCTGATCTTAAAGGAAGAGTAGATAATACTGAATCAAAATTTCCACCGTGGAGGACAGAATGCCTTCTACAGAATCAGTGACAGTGACAAATACCAATCCTTCCTCTCACCTCATGAAAAAAAAGCTGATTCAGAAGTCAAAAGCCAGAAGAACAATTTAGGCTTCCTGAAATATTCTTTTTGGCAGTATGGAAAATCTAAGCATATTTTATAAACATTCTTAAATCAAAATTAAGCCAAAGAAACACACAGTTAATGGAAGGATGCTGAGACTTCAGGCTCCTTCTCAAGCTACCTAGTTATTGTGATGAGTGTTTGTTAAACTACTATATTTCTGTGAATGTCTGATCTGGAGTGCATGTAATGCTAGTTATGTACTAGTAACATTTCATTTAGAGAGAAAAGGGGGCCTCACTTGAAGCAGAACTTCATTGTTTTTCTTGTATTTTCTGAGTTTGGTAATGAAATCACTGTGTAAAGGTAGAGGGTGACAGGGCTAGTAAGACAAGACCTTTTGATCAATTAAAGATATTTAATGCTTGTTTTGTGACATTGTATTTATACATATATTTTACAGGTGCATAAAGGCATACAGTGCATTATGATAGCATGTTACAAATTATTAAATCCAACTCCTAGGTATGGATCATGGTATCAAAGGTATCATAAAGAAGACCTCCCTGTTCTATGACTGGTGCATGTGTGTACATGTTGCACAGTTCCTAGGCATGGATCACAGTACCAATAGGCATCATACAGAGAATGTCCTTGTTCTATGAATGGTGTATTTGTGCACATATAACACATTTCCTAAGCATGGATCATGGTCTAATAGGCATCATACAGAAAGTCTCCTTGTTCTATGAATGGTGCATGCATGTACATGTTACACAATTCCTAGGCATGGTTCACAGTACCAATAGGCATCATACAGACAATGCCCTTATTCTATGAATGGTGTATCTGTACACATGATACACAGTGGTGTACAATGCACATGGGTGCTACAAATGGGGACCTCTCTTTGGTCTGTTAGTGCTTTACAGCACAGTGAATAACAGTTCATTGTTGCACTGTGATCTGTCACTATGCCACAATACGACTTGTAAAATATTTAGATTAATTTCCTGTGAGGGCAGAGCCATGACCATTACCCTAATATGGCAACGAGGGGATCTAGTGCTGTGAGAACTCCCAGTGGGGAAAGTCCAGTGGCATCACTCTATAGGGGTTGGACATGTGTAGTTGTGACAGAAGGTTTTCCCACAGTACTGAAGTTGCATTGCTTTTCTAGGTTTTCATTAATTGTCTTCCTTTTTGACTCAAGTGCAGATGGTTCTGCTATTATGTCTTTAATTTTTGATACATTAAGGCTGCAGAAAAAGTACATAGAACATTGTTAATTTTGGGGTGATGCTATGTGTGAAAACAAAGGACTATGATCACAGCTAAATAACATAGATATGGCTTATGTTTGAAGCATTGTAGGTGTAGTATACCACACTGACAATTATATTCATGTGATTTTTTTTTCCCAGTCAAAGGAAATATACCCTAGGGGTACATTACACAAAAACAGCATGTGTGTAAAAAGAGCTAATGCTAGCACTTGATGTATTTTAGAAACACAGTAAGACATGATGCATGTTTTGGCATGTGTAGTTGCTTTATTATGAAAATTTTACAGTGGCCTCAGCTATGAATGATAGTTGTCATACAGCTCTCATGGCCATTTGAGCTTCAGACCCCACTGAGACCCACTTATTACTTAATATAATCATTTTTATCCCTTTCTTTACAGTGTATTTATGAACATCACACTCATAAGTGCATGCCTGCCTTCATACCTTTATGACTGTGTGTCACTGATTTTCTGTCTTTGCATAACTGTAGTTTGAAATATTAATAGGTAGTTTTGAATATGCATCTGATATACTAATTAAGTGTCTGTGCTGGTCTCTGATATTAAGGTTCTTTGCACTTGATTCTCTGATTTGGGGTTTGGAGATCTGTATGGCCCTGGTCCTGTACATTATGTAGTTAAGACCAAACTGTAAGCTGTAAATGTCATATCACTGACTTATACGTGACATTGGAGGAGGGACAGTTTGCATCTGTGCTATGCATGTGTGGCTACACAATGGAATAAGACGACTACCCCATTGTGAAGCAGTGTTTTTGAATAACAAATTGCTTTGACGTGGCTTTCTAATGCTTATTAGCTCTACTCCATGAAGTACGGTGCTTATGAATACCACATTTACAGCTCTAGGAGCATTTGAATAAATGCATACAGTCAAGATATAAACAAGTAATAAATGTTGCACAATTTATGAAACAAAATATTAACACACACACTATCCATTCCTAAATACTCCCCAAGACATCTGAACAGTTCCATTATGAAAAGCATGAATAGAAAGTGTTTGATGTTTAGTGAATGCTTGGCAGGCCCTTGGTATTGCTAGCAGCCAATGATCATGAAACAGAAGGCTTTATTAGGGTTATAGGTTCTAACCAGATCTTTCTGGTAAGTAGGACTAAGATCATGCAGGGCATAGTAAAGAAATATTAATGAACTGGAGGTGACTGTGAACTTAACTGGAAATCAGAGTAAAGAATGCAGAGCAGATGTTATAGCAGAAAACTGAAAGGATGCAATCAAAAGTATGCTGCCTTTTGAACCGGTTGTAATAAATGTTGATCAGTCACAGTCAACTCCTTGTACATGGCTTTACAATAGTCATGTCAGGATATATAACGAACAAATGTACAATGATGAGGCCACCTTCAGATAGTAGGGGTCTGAGCCTAGAGATGTTCTTAAGCTGGGAGAAAATGAAGCTGCAACCACAGCAGACACTTGATCCATAAGTGATCTAATATAACATCAAGGTCACACACCTCGTCCATACATGGATAGACAGCTTAGTGTGAAAAACCTTGTGACCCCAAGCAGTTGTCTAGACAGCCAAGGCTTTCATCTTCTGTGGGCTTAGTCATAAGCAGTTGTATGTAATCTACATCAGAATTAATTTTTGTAGGACTGCATAGCACTGACAGCAGTCTTTCCAGAAAGATCAAATGAAAAACAGCTGAGTATTGTCAGCATAGCTGTGATGATGCATGATATGTCTATATAAGAGATTCTCTATATGCTTCATGCAAGTAGTGAACAACAGCTTCAATACTTGGCTTAGTTTCTGGTGTCATTCTAAGGGGACCCAGTATCTGTCAGCCTGAGATGACATGATCGACAGGCCTCAGTGCTTTGCCAGAGATGGTCTTCATCTGTCACCCCAGGGATTTCAGCTACTGGCTATGGCTCTTGCCAATGCCATAGTGCCTTTGTTAGGCAG
>NC_056726.1:1073973471-1074009493 GCF_019279795.1 Protopterus annectens | reverse complement strand
TCTCATAGGGGCCTCCAGAAAAAAGAATTTATAACCTCCCTGAACTCTTCCCTCGTCAGGCCAATAACCGAGTACAACACCCCTTTTGGCATGTACCTTTCCAAGCACCTGCAGCAATTGGAGAGACCACAAAGGTTCCTCACAAGGAAAAATCAAGGTCTTTAGCATCTGTCCATGTGGATCATCAGAAATCACTGTCACTTTAGTCTGTTTCATACAGACTACTCAGAGATGATCTCTGCCCTGCATATTAGGCAATCTCTGACCCTGCTTTATTGGAAATGCTGCACATCTGAAGTCAAACGGTACACAGGTTACTCACTCTAAAGACCTTAATCTGGTATGTGACATTGATAGAACTTGCTGGAAGGACAGATTTGTCTCACACAGGTTACTAGACCATTGGAACAGACTCCCACTTCGTCAAACTGAACACTTCATTGACCCTCTTCAAAGGCAATCTGGACAATTGGGTGTGTAACTGTAAATTCCCCCTGAGGGTTCCACCTGTGTCCCTCTTGGACAAGGGAAATAGGTGCTAATTGTGGAAGTAAGGGTAGAACTTGGCTAGGCTTGTAAGGGCCCTAGGGTCATTAGTCTAGTAACTTCCTAATATTCCTATGATCAGTGGAAGCAGAGATCCATCAGAGATACAGTAAGAAAAACCTAGTCCTTTAAGGAAATAGTACCAGAGACCATCATCTGGAATCTGCCAGATATATAAGAGAAGACACATAGCAAACTCTAACCATGAAGTTCATATCTTGTCCACAAACAATGGGGCAAGATCTTATGACCCACAGAACAGAATACCAGGAGGAGAACAATAGGAGACAAGATAGAATAACTTTCTCAGTCTCTTCTTCTAAGCAGTTCACAGTGAGAATTTTCATTGGGTTGTTGTACCTTCTACTCCCAAACATAAAAAATGCACAAAACCCTGTCTGGTCAGATGAGCTATGAAATTTCACTAAACTTTCTAGAATCTTTTTAGTAGGAGAAGATTTGCGATGGGCCTATAGTTTGACACTGATCTGTAAGCACATCACTGCCAAACAACCTCTTGTTGCAGACCCACACAGATTTCATTCAAATCAAAGCACCGCAACAGCCCTTGTACATTTCAACAAAACAGTTAATGATAATAGAAATGTATGTCACTCAGTCTCATATGGCTTCCATGACAATCTTTGTCATCCCCCCACTGGCCTCTCCTATTCTATGCTATAGTGGTTCAAGAGATACCTTAGTAACACACAATGATCTGTAATCTGGCATAACACTGTCTCTCCATTCCTTCCATTTCTTGTAGGGGTCCACCAACGTTCCTTCCTGTTCCTATGGGCACCTCCTATGATTTGATTCTTGGTACCCAGCTATTTAATATGTTTATAAATAAGTTCCACTCAGCAAACAAACATGCTACCATTACATAGTACACCAAAGAGACCCCACCCTCCTCTGCACTATGTCAAGTCATAAATACAAAACTCCAAACAATCACCAAAAACTGTTTTACTTCTGTCGAATCCTAGAAAACTAATGCAAGCAGGCTCATTATTTATTTATTTATTTAATTATTTATTTTCTTTGTTAATTGGGATAGACTGAATGGTCTCAAAGACTATCTTCACTGGAGATCAAAGAAGACTCACTGGTGAAAGGACATTATCAATGGAGGCCAGAGAAGAAAAGCATTTAAACCCTAAGTAAACCAAAGCAATGTTATTCATTACCAAGCAATTATTTGCTTTGAAACAGTCTTTTAATGTTATATTATCCTGTAATACTACCATAGACAATATAACCAACACAAAACTACAAGGTGTAACTACAAATGAAAATTTGACATTTGAATAGAACATACAGCATGTCATGAAAAAACAACTAAAGATGAGACTTCTCTACCTGTCCAAATCATACCTAACAGATGCAACAGAGAAAGCCACTGTCCAGTTCTACCTCTTCCCTACACTAATGAATGTGTCAATCATATTTGTAATTTGTAAACCATACAGCAAACAAAGTTAGAGACATGATACAAAAAAGTTTCAACATTTGCTGTAGGACTAATTGCTGTCTCATGTTAATTCAGCTGCAATGGTTAAAACTACCAGAATATCTAATCTACACCCAGCATGTCATAGCCCATAGTTTTATCCCCAGCTACTGCATTTGCCCCACACTAAAAACATCATTTGGCAGTATTCACCATGCAGAGAGTTAATGCTACAGTCAAAAACTTCTCAATACCACAAACTCAAACAATGTTGCAAGAGACGCTCTCTTTCTCTCTGTTTATTTTATGTCACCAAACTTTGGAACACTCCCCCCTTCCAATAAGACAAATAGACAAATGTAAAAGGTATCAGACTTAAATAAAAATACCTGACTGACCCTGGCTCTACTCATGTACCTCACTAGGATAATATGGAACCTTCAAGCCACTAAAGTGCACACAGCAAGCAAGTTGCACAGTTTAACCATCTTATCTCCATTCTCCACAAATGTCTCCCTTTTCCCCTGGTGTTCCTGATTTCCTACGTCCTTTCTCATTTCCCCTACCGTCTCTACCCACGTTCCCAGTATTTTCTATAGGTTTTCCTGCTCTACCTCCTTCTCGTTCAGTTATTCTAATGTTAAATAAACCAAATACCATTAGAAAAGATATTTATAGTAACAGCATATTTCCTTCAGATCATTTGTGTTAGACCATTACTCCATGTTGCTTCTGTCCTTAATGTGATGTTATGTTAGAATTTGACATCATTGATCGTTGCTTGATTTTATTGTTGCGTTTTCTTTAGAACTCTGTGTAAAACAACAAGATTGTTTTGATTTTTATTCTCATTGTTTGGAGTTTTTCTCCCCGGGACTTTGCAAAACCTGATTTTCTTGTCTGTCAGGCTATCCCAGTCAACAAAAATAAATAAATTAATACATAAATAAATAAATAAATAAATAAATACATGCACACATACACACACGTGCATACATACACGCATACATAAATAAACAAATAAATAAATACATAGATAAATAAATAAATACACACATACACACACGTGCATACATACACGCATACATAAATAAATAAATCAATAAATAAATAAATAAATACACACATACACACACGTGCATACATACACGCATACATAAATAAATAAATAAATACACACATACACACACGTGCATACATACATGCATACATACATAAATAAATAAATACACACATACACACGTGCATACATACACGCATACATAAGTAAATAAATAAATAAATACATAGATAAATAAATAAATACACACATACACACACGTGCATACATACACGCATACATAAATAAATCAATAAATAAATAAATAAATAAATAAATACACACATACACACACGTGCATACATACACGCATACATAAATAAATAAATGAATACACACATACACACACATGCATACATACACGCATACATAAATAAATAAATCAATAAATTAATAAATAAATAAATAAATACACACATACACACACGTGCATACATGCACGCATACATAAATAAATAAATGAATACACACATACACACACATGCATACATACACGCATACATAAATAAATAAATAAATAAATAAATAAATAAACACACACATACACACATGTGCATACATACACGCATACATAAATAAATAAATGAATACACACATACACACACGTGCATACATACACGCATACATAAATAAATAAATCAATCAATAAATAAATAAATAAATAAATACACACATACACACACGTGCATACATACATGCATACATAAATAAATCAATAAATAAATAAATACACACATACACACACGTGCATACATACACGCATACATAAATAAATAAATGAATACACACATACACACACATGCATACATACACGCATACATAAATAAATAAATACACACATACACACACATGCATACATGCATAAATAAATAAATACATACACACATACACACACGTGCATACATACATGCATAAATAAATAAATAAATAAATACACACATGCACACACGTGCATACATACACGCATAAATAAATAAATAAATACATAAATACACACATACACACACGTACATACATACATGCATAAATAAATAAATACATACATACACACACATGCATACATACATGCATAAATAAATAAATAAAAACATACATACACACACACGTGCATACATACATGCATAAATAAATAAATAAATACATACATACACACACGTGCATACATACACGCATAAATAAATAAATACATACACACACGTGCATACATACATGCATAAATAAATAAATAAATACATAAATAAATAAATAAATACATACATACACGCATAAATAAATAAATAAATAAATACATACATACATTTCTAATGTAGTTTGGGAACTAGATGACATATTTTGCGGGAATGAAGGTGACAGTGTAAGTGAAGTTTGTTAAACGGGGTGGTAGCTTACATAAACTGGCAGACTACAAACTCATTGAGGTACATAAGAAGGGGAATGAAATGTTGTTAGTAGGGAAATGTAAAATGGGAAGGAAGTTTCTGGGCCAATCAAAGATGATCCCACAGTGCTGAGTGAATGTTTCTAGAGGATAGCTGTTACGAGAACATGTAACACCTGCTTGTTTCCCAGAATCATCCTTAACAGCAGAACTTTTTCTAGAAAGTCTACCACATGACCTGCTTCTTTCTTTGCCTAGTCATTAGGAAAGTTAAAGTTATAAACTAGTCTCCTACTTTTTTGCCTATAAAAATAGTCATTTATCCAAATAAAGTGTTGCATTTTTAATGCTTTGTATGCATGCATGTGTCACAATGTTATTGTTTCATTTTTTGATCCAGATAATAGTTGAACAGGGTCCTCAATCCAATTCACTTACCTGGATAATAAACGGTAAGTAAATAAATAAATTATGTACATTCCATGGGGCAGAACGCATGTAGCATATTATGTCTCAGGCTTTTACATCAAACAAGTTCTTTCAATATGCATTCTAAATACATTTTAGTCAGTGCTTCTTTTCAGTGTTCTGGTCATGAATGATGCTTGAACTTGCCATATACCATTTCCAAATCTGGAAACTTTAATAGAACTGTTCTCTAGCTTGACATCTGATCTTCCTTTTATGGTGGTTTTTGCTGCTCTAAATTTTTTCTTACTAGAGGAGCTTATCAATGATAATATTGACAGCTAGAGACCTCACAGTCATTAAAGCTAAACACAGAAGCACTGCTGAGTGTGACAATGCCAGCTGTTGATCTTCTGTGACACTCCACGTGTTTGTTTTATTCAAGTGTTTGTAGTCCTTCCTGTACAGTCTTCCATCTTCATCATGAAACAAAGAGAACCTTGTTTTTGCTGTTTTACCATTTGTTTTGGCTTTAGTATGCAGTCTTTCCTGAGCCTTTTGTGTTCCTTCCTTCCTTCATGCCGGTAAATCTGTATGTCTTCTACAGTTTTCATTCTTAAAGCATTTCTGCCTTATTGATTTTATTCCATCATGTCCTTTACATTATATTGATTTTTAGTTATATCAGTAACTATTCTTCATGAAGGCTCAATAAACCTTTTCCTAGAAGACGATACAAGTGGCATACATCAGTAATAAATGTAACTCTCAGGATATCTAAAATGGTCTTGTAAACTTAACAATGAACTTTGGACCCTGATCAAATCAACCAAAGCTAGATATGAGGCATAAATAGCTACCCAGGTGAAGGGTAACCACAAAGCCTTCTTTAACTATGTTAGAAACCACAGAAACAGTATCCTTCACTACAAAGAGCTAACCATAGCTCTCAACCTTCCATCTCCAAAATGAGGAACACTCGCCTTCATAATGTGAAACAAATAGGCAAAATGTGGAACACATACTAATGGGTCACTAACAACTTCAACTACAAAGGTCATAGGATGGATAAAATATGCTGGTTTTACTTTTAAAGAAGATCCTTTAATGAATTAATATGATTATTTTTTTATTTACCGTGGATTTCACTTAAAAAATTTCCTAACACTGAATGTGTTACAGACTCTTTCAATGTGGAACTTTGAGGAACTTCGAGGAACATGAACTTTTTAAGACCCCAAATGAGGCACCTTCCTCGTAATGAGGTACACTTGAGAGGTATGGAGCTAACAGCAAATTATTTCACATACTCAGATCCTGAGGACACAGCCAATATACTAGCAGATACATTTAGTTGTAAACGTTATCCCTGTCAACCCCTACATTCCCAGATCACATACTCACATCTACACTTCCTCTCAAATCTTCAAAGAACAAGTATGAAGCCAAGGACACTGCTTGTATAGAGCTGGATAACAGCACTGAATTGCTGGACTGGCTCCAAATAGGGTAACATATTATTTTTTAATGACATTCACAGGATAGTATAGGTCCTTGGCTGTCACACTGATATTGTCAGCTCTGATGCAAGATATTACATCATGTAACTTTATGACATCTCTTCTGTCAGCTCTGATGCAAGATGTTACATCATGTGACTTTATGACATCCCTCCTGTCAGCTCTGATGCAAGATGTTACATCATGTGACTTTATGACACTCGTCCTCTCCTGTTTATACTTCACATTCTTTAAAATGATCATGATGTCACGGCACCTTCCCTGCTCTGTTTTCTATCAATTGTTTTGTTCTGTAACCCTGTTAGCACGTTTACGTTGTCCATCTCCTTGGATTCCATTAATGTAGTGTAATTTTTACTCCTCCCTCAGCCATCTCTAGAACTTTCCTTTCCATTACTCGTTTCTCTCTGGATGCATTTGTCGCTGTTGATTACATCGGCATTAAACAACTGTGTGTGTAAACTCACTTACACTGCTGGGACTGCTCATGCGCCATCATTGTTTACCTCAGCTGCTAGTATATGAATGTGGCTGTGAGGTTGCTAACCACAATCTAGCCATGGGGCTGTGGTGCACCTGTGATAACAGGTTCCTTATCATACGCACTGTCCTGGCTGTATACATATTTGATTAGCGCTGTTGCTTGTTGCACAGCAAATGTAAACAGTGTTGGTTTGGCTGTGATGTGGCTGTGACATGAATGAATACCTGGGACTGATTTACAGTCATAAGATACAATCTTAGATTTTGCAATAAATAAAAGTAGAACATAGTTGGGGTTCCACTTAGTTTTAACAAAGCAGAGACAAGAAAGGAATGGTTTGTATAAACACATAGCAGGATGTAATTGTACTTGCAGTTCTAGTCAAGATAATGGCTGGAGCATATGGACAACTTATTAATGATGATGCCCAACCTGATTAAGCTGTTTTTTTTCTTTTTCTGACATTTCAAAGACAATAACCATCATTTGATTTCAGTAGAGTTTTACTTGATTTCCTGCAGTGACAGCAGACACAGTCATAATGATCAGAAGTGCCACTTAACAAAAAAGTGATATTAATTTTCAAAAACACAGAGTGAACCAAAACAATGCAGTAATCCAATAAAATAGTCACAGGGCATAAAATAAAAACTTTTAATAGATGTAAGCACTTTCACAGCATCCAAAGCATGCTTCTTCAGATAATGAATCCCATAATAAATATCAAATGTCTCAACCAATCATAAAACACAATAAATAAATAAATTGGTATTGCCCTATGACCTTGATAGTGCCCTCATTCTGAGAATAGGTTTTAATGGGACTTTGTCATTCAAACCTTTGCCTACATCTGCTCTTAACCTAATAATCCAACTAATTTCAGAGGTATCAGTTAAATTCTCAGAGTCACCACCTCGTTCATTCAGATCAACTACTTCAGTTGCCAAGAACCTAAAACTGTGTGTAGAATCAACTGCAGTAACATGCTTAGATACTGCATTAGTAATGTTATCATTCCTAATGATGTTCACATGCTCCATGATCCTATCCCTGAATCTGCTGTTTGTTTTCCCTTCCTCTGAAATCAGATGGATTATTAGGTTAAAAGCAGATGTAGGCAAAGATTTGAATGACAAAGTCCCATTAAAACCTATTCTCAGAACTAGGGCACTGCGTAAATAGTATATTTATGTTTATTTTTTCAACTTTTTGAGATGGTTCTTGTGGTCATATTTTATATAGATTTCTTATGTATGCAAATGTTACATTACATAGGAATATGCATAATTTTTTATATAAAAATATGATGCTGTCTTTTTAAATGAGTTTGCATATATTAAGGGTGTAACCTTGTTACCAAGGTATTTATTTATTGTGTTTTATGATTGGATGAGACATTTGATATTTATTATGGGGTTCATTATTGTTTTGAACATCTGAAGAAGCAGTACTTTGCATGCCGTGAAAGCACTTACATCTATTAAAAGTTTTTATTTATGCCCTGTGGCTATTTCATTGGATTACTGCATTGTTTTGCTTCACTCTATGGGCAGGATTCACAAAGGCTTGCACGGAGTGTAAGAGACGTGCAACACTCCATGCAAGCCTCGCGATCCAGTAACAGCCCTAAACTCCATGTAAGAGACCAGCTAAAACGTCTCTTACACCGACTGGGCGTGGACATGCTAAATACCTCACTTGCAGCCGAAAGGTATGCAAATGAGGTATATTAGCAATCCATGAAGCAGAAACCAGTCCGTGTAAGAGACGTTTTAGCTGCAGAAATGTACTCAGTTGACAACTGAGTACGTTTCTGCAAATTCCACAATGGAGCCATGTCAGCTCCAAAAAAGGGTGCATATGACTCAGGCAGCATGCCAATGGCCAAATATGTGGCCATTGGCAATATAACCTGATGCCAAAATAATAAAAATATAATTTTTTTTCGGCGATCGCCGATGTTTAAACCCAGCGCAGCCCCGCGCAAACGGGCTGCACTGTATAAAACATGAAAATGAAGGTTATAAACCCACAAATGTGGGTTTCATGCAATACATGGAATGACAATGCAGGGACCAGCAGACCAAAAACAACATGGCCACGGTGTAGTTGTTGCTAAGGGGGGAAGCTGAGTCTAAGACATGTAACTAAGCATTAGTAGGCAATCTCACGTAAATGAGGGTTAGGATACTGAATCTCACAGTCACATAGCAAATGAGCACAGTCTGAGTAGTGTAAGAGATACATAAAGGGGAGGAATAGAGTAGGAGATAGGTGACATCACAGGGGGGAATGGTAGAAAGAAATGCAGTTCATTGGAGGCCAGTGTAACATGACAGATGACAGACACAGATCATGGAAAGAGGTGTGCCACTAGATAAGTCATGGAAAGTCAAGAAATGGAAGGTGTACACTGTTACTTACACCATAGTTTCTTGCTGGGAGTGCATGCGCACGTGTGCCTGCCATGAAGTGCGAGTAGGGCAGTGTGCGCACGTGTAAGGCAGACTGAGCATGTGGGAGCATGTTGGGAGATGTTTAACACTGCGCGGGTGTGCGCTCGTGTAGGGCAGGCTGAGTATGTTGGAGGCTGTTGGCAGATGTGTAACAGTGTTTGCGCGGGTGTACGTGCGTTTTAATCCGAATAATTAGATTCTGAACCGTGTAAGCACGTGTGCGCGCGTGTAAGCCACTGTGAGCGTGTTTCTGATAGTATGCACGTTGCTCCCCCCTGAGGAAACAGAGAGGAAAAAGGAAGCAACAGAATTAATAGGAAGCTAGCAGGGATAACTGCTGAAGCTAGCAGGTGAAAACAATTAGAAGCAGGCAATTACACAGGCAGAATAGTAGCCCAGCCCAGCACTTAAAACTCGGCAAACAGTAGTGCAGGATGTTTCCCTTAAGAGACACTGCAAGACAGGAGTAAGCTAATAGAAGTGAAAACTGAAAAAGCTGAACTCAGAGCAGAAATGTTAGGGGCTGCCATAGCTGTCATAATGAGACATAGGCGACTTGCTGAGGGTGGTGACAATGCAGATGGTGCCAGACAACCCACAGTGAGGAGACGGAAAAGAGTGTACAGGCCCAGGGTCACCTACCACGGGTTACATGAGCTGGAGATAGTAGAGTGCTATAGAGTGGACAGAGAGCTCCTGCAGCAAATTGTTGAGCTGTGCAGGCCACGCCTCACACACAGAACCAACAGAGGGGAACCCATCCCAGTGGAAACCAAGGTATGTGTTGGCCTAAGAATACTAGCAACAGGTACCTTCCAGAGACCAACTGGCGATATGATGGGGATATCACAGGCATCAGCCTCCAGGGTACTGCACCAGTTCCCGGATGCCATGTCAGCACATGTCGGTGATCATGTATATTTCCCCAATGCCCATGAGGTATTGGCCAGCAATATGCGTCTCTTCCAGCAAATAGCGGAATACCCTGAGGTAGTGGGTGCAATAGACTGCACGCACATACGCATCAAAGCACCAGCCAGTGAGCAGGGTAGGGCCTACATTAACCGCAAGGTCTTCCCCTCCATCAACTGCCAGGTCGTGTGTGATGCCCAGGGCATAATAATGAATGTGTGTGCTGGCTGCCCTGGGAGTTACCACGATTCCCACATCTGGCATTTGACGCAGCTGTACCAGACATTTGCCAATGGGGACATCCCACACGGACACCTAGTGGGGGATGCAGGTAATGCACTGGAGCAGTGGCTGATGACACCCATCAGAAACGCACACACACCTGAACAGGAACGCCATAATGAGGCACACGCACAAACACGTAATGTAATAGAGCGTGTGTTTGGCTGCTCAAGTCATGGTTCCGGTGTCTGGACACATCAGGTGGAGCCTTGCAGTACACACCAACTACATGTACCCAAATTGTCATGGTATGTGCTATGCTACATAATATGATCTTGTGAAAACAGCTGCAGCAGGACCAGCATAGGGCCGGGCCAAACAGACCCCCACCATTGCCAAGGCCATCACAGGCAGAGAGTTCCTCAGAGGAAGAACAACCTGAGCCTGCCCCAGTAGGCAGAAGGAGGCATGCCCAGTATGCCCTGGCCTTGGCAAAGAGGCAACGCATAGCACATACACTGGCTCAGTAGGAACCCTGGGAATGATACCCCCTCTGACTCACTCAAATAATAACATGGATGCCTAAAATGACACGACCTGCTCACAAACATGTACAGGGAAGTGTAATTTGTGCATCCGACAGAGGCAGCCCTGCAGCACCACCTGAGGCATGAATGCTATGTGTTAAGTAATGTAACACCATGTACTATATGCACACCTGAGCACCCTGACTAACATCCACCCTCACCAAGCATGAAGCCACAAAATGACGATGGGATGATCAAGTGCAATAACTGGCTGAAGTAATGCAGTTAGTCAAAGGGGCAAAATAATGGGTATAGTTCCCCATACTAAAGGGGTGGCGTAAGCCACAAAACTATGGGCTAGGCTTGTAAATGCCCTCGGGCAGATAGCCTAGTATGAACCTATGAACCTATGAACCTATATGACCCAATGTGTTTCAGGCTGGGAAGACATGCGGAGCTTGACATGATGCACCACCTGCTAGGAGTGGTGTGCACCTATCATGCCATGCTCCATGGATACTGGCAAAGGCTGTCAGTACCCACAGCATGCCCTGAATAGGTAAGTCTCAAAACACAAACCCACCTTCATAGGTTCTACAAGGGATAGGAACCTAGATGTAATGCTACCCAATGACAGATGTATAAACAGCAAGATGTGTGCAGTGTAAACGCACACAGTATGGAGAATGTAGATACCAGTCCTGTAATAGAGAACTGGGTCAAGGCTCACATCAGCACCCTAACACTACCAGGTCACACCTCATACTGTGCTGTACAGCCACAAAACATGGAACAAGCTACAAAAGGAGGGTGACTAGCAAGAAATGGCAAGGATAACCACACCCCCATGTTGGTACCACAACAAAAAGCAGCATGGATTAGCCATGGTCAAATACCAATGGCTAAAACCGCCTCCCAGTATATAGCCTGCTGCAGACTACTGTCCTAATACCAGGAACTGCACCTGGCCTATGTCAGAATACATGAATATATCAAGCCCCCCAAACCACATTATATTGCTTGACTGAAAATACCCAGACATACACCGGGAGCATTATACTAGCACCAACACAGTAGGAGAAAATTACCCAGATTCCATAAACCAAAATGCCCAGGAAAAATGTACTACTCCCCCCCCTCCCCCCCAAAAGGAGAGATATCTATACCAAGCGATTGCAGCCCCCCAAACATCTCCAACGCCCAAGTGAGAACTGCTCTCTCCAAAGCAAAAAACACAGCATCCATGGGACCTGATGGTGTCCCCGGCTGTGTGCTCCACGAACTCAACGAGGAATTAAACCCACAGCTAGGACAGCTGTTTAATCATAGTCTTACCTCTGGATACATACCCAGGGAGTGGCGCACTGCAACTGTGGTCCCACTTCACAAAGGCGGTGCCTCCACCGACCCTGGAAATTACCGCCCATTAGCTTGACAAGCCTTATCTGCAAAGCCATGGAGAGGATCATAATGGACCTCATAAATAAAGACATAGGGAATTTGCAGACTTTGGATCCATCCCAGTTTGGCTTTGTCAAAGGCAGATCATGCCTTCTAAACTTGGTTGACTTTTTCGAAACAGTCACCAAAGCCATTGAGGGAAAGGCAGTCCATACAGCCTACCTCGATCTGGCGAAGGCCTTCGATACAATACCCCACTCGGGTATCATTGAAAAACTCATCAGCTTAAATGTTAACCCATACATCACAAGATGGGTTGCAAACTGGCTGAGTGACAGAACCCACAGGGTCAGAGTTGCTGGCGCCATGTCAGACTCAAAGCCTGTCACAAGTGGTGTACCACAGGGCTCAGTCCTGGGCCCACTCTTGTTTGGCATCTACTTTTCCGAAGTACAAGCAAACACAGGAGGGTTATGGCTGACAAAGTTTGCAGATGACTGCAAACTGGGTGCCATAGTAGAAAACACATCTGACACAGATATCCTTCAGAAGGGTCTCACAGAAACGGATAACTGGTGCCAGAGCCATGGCCTAAAGTTAAATGCCAAAAATGCATAGTCATACCCTTCGAAAAACAAGGTTACCCCTAGCTACCAAATAGGTGGCAATCCACTGAGCACAGAAGAAGTTATCAGGGACCTGGGGACCCAGGTTGATAGTAGTCTGTCATTCGACACCCATGTAGCTAAAGTAGTTAGGAAGACCTTCTACATTGCCCACCTTATCATGAAGGGATTCTCATCTAGATCAAGGGAGGTCATAGTCTCCTATACTCATCACTCATCAGACCAATGATTGAGTACAATGCCCCATTCGGAATGTATCTGACCCGACACTTGCAGCAGCTGGAGAGGCCACAAAAGTTCCTCACCAAAAGGATAAAGGGTCTCAAACATCTGTCCTATGCTGCCCGACTGAAAGAACTCCAGCTCTATTCAGTCGCCATCGCTGCTCAGAGGTGACCTTTGCCTAACATACAAGGCCATGTCAAACCCAGATTTGATGAATATGCTTCACCTCAAAAAATCTAGTTCTGTCAGAGTCACAAGGGCGGGAGACTTAAACCTCGACACGGCTATTAATAGGACGTGCTGGAGGGATAGATTCATCACCCAAAGACTCCCTATGCTGTGGAATAAAATCCCGGTATATGTGAGGCAGAGCACCTGGCTGGCCTTGTTCAAGATAAATCTTGACCAATGGATGGGAGATCGCAGATATACCCCAGGGATTACCTCAGTGTCACTGCTCAACAGAGGCACAGCAAAATAATGGGTATAGTTCCCCATACTAAAGGGGTGGCGTAAGCCACAAAACTATGGGCTAGGCTTGTAAATGCCCTCGGGCAGATAGCCTAGTATGAACCTATGAACCTATGAACAAGAGGGGTAAGCATACTGGATGTGATAATCAGCAACATGTGTACTGGATGGCAAGACGAGAAGTGTACCCCTCACTGGTAAGACCAGACCATAGAGTAATCACACTGGATATACACATCCTGACCCCAGTCCCTGGCCAGAATACCACAGTGAAAAACATGTGTAAAGCATAGGTTGCAGCCCTCAAAACTGATGTTAAATCCACAAAAGGCCCTGTGCAAGTGCAGAATATGGGACACACCACAGAACATGTTATACAGGCATTCCATGAACATAGCCAGGAATGCTTGGAGTATGCAATCACAAATAACAACAACACACAATGCCATAAACGCAGGCATCTGGCATGCTGGACTCCAGCCATTACCAAACCATGCAAGAGAATGAGGAAGCTACCACATGATAGAGCAAACATAAAAAGGGAAGTAATCACTGACCAGTAGTATGGCAATAACATATGTCCACACATACAATCCACTAAGTCCAGCCACAACAAGTAGAATCTGTAAATCCAGAGGCAATGTGACACCAGTCCCAAGTACATAGACAACCACAACACCCCCCAATAAATACAAATATATGTGATAGATGCATCCATGTATCCAAACCAGAGATTGAGCTCCACCAACTCAGTACTGTCAAAACTAGTCAGGAGGAGAAGGTAACCACATACACCACAAACCCAGTCCCACATAGACCTACCACAACTGTAAACCAAACACATAAACACAGACAAATATTCCCGGAGGCCTTAATTACAAACACACCACACCAACAGAAGCCTCCAAAGCAGATCACAAGCAACCACAACCTTCAAGCATAGCACATGCAACGAATAGTATGCAAAGCTGGTGTGCCAAACAGTCACAGGCCAGAAGGAGAAACAACATGCCTGATACAGTCGTAATAGGTGTCTGTATAGGCAGACACACTGCTGTCCCACTCACCAGACTGAACAAGGAAAGGGTAGAGTAAGCTGCCTGTAGGCTGCCACAAAATGCCACATAACACAAGTACGCAGGTCACCCCAAAGCAAGCAGAAATATGATGCACTCAATGTCCATGCTGGTGTGAATTACCTGAGATGTACCTCCCTGGTCAACATCAAAAGAGACATGGATGGTCCCTCTGAGTATGTACCCCAGGGCGGTATGACACTGGCTGTGTGCAGCATCCAACCCTCACCAAGAATGATGCCACAGTACAAACACAGAATGCTCATGTTCAACAGCTGGCACAGTTACAGCTGTCAGTCCAAGAGGGTCTAATGTCTGTCTGCTTGAGTTGTCAAGCATGACAAGCCATGCTGCTGTTCCAGGGATGGCTTGCAGCTGTTACCCGTGTGCGTCTGGATACTGGATAAGGCCTTTGCCACCTCCTTAGAGCCATATGTAGGCAAGGCCAAAAAGACTACCCAACAGCGTAGAAAACATAAGTGGTAGGAAACATAAGGGTAATGCTGACCAATGCCAGATGTGTAAACTGCAATATGCATGCCCCTGAGGCACTTCCCAGAATGGAGAACATTGATGTCTGTGCAGTGAGAGAAGCCTGCTGCAAGCCTAGTGATAGCACACCAGCACTACTAGGTTATACCACATATCATGTGTTATGGCCCCAACACCTGCACCAAAACATCAAAGGAGGGGGAGTATCCATATGCAGCACAGACACCCATATTGCCAGGTAACTGACAATGCACAAAGCAGCGGAGACCACCCATGTGCACATAACTGTAGTCAAAACTGCTGCACAGTCTGTAGCATGTGACAGACCACACTCTCACACACAAAAACTCCACCCAGACATCCGAAGACACTGGACAGTATGAATGTCCCACCAAATACCAGACAAGGTACACACAAATTGCCACATAGGTGTCAAACCATTATGTATGCAAGGAGCAATCAGGGACCTAGGGACACAGGTCGACATTAATCTGTCATGTGACACCCACAATGCCAATGTGGCTATGAAGATTGTCGATACTGGACACCGTATCATGAAAGGATTCACATCAACATCAACAGAGGTCACTGTGCCGCTGTACTGTTCCCTTATCAGACCCATAATCTAGTACGATGACTCATATGGGAAGTACCGTACGTGACACCTGCAGCGGTTCGGAAGACCTCATAGTTACCCTACCAACAGGATAAAGGGTGTGAAATATATGTCATATGCTGCCTGGCTGTAGACACCCCAGCTGACTGCAGTCACACACTGCCTACACAGAGGCATTGTATGTCTGTTGTACAAGGCCATGTCCAACACAGGAGTAATGGACATGCTCCACCACAGGAAATCAAAGCCATTGGAGCTGTGAGAGTCACAGATGTCAGGCTCAACACATAATGAAATAAGATGTGCTGGAGGGCCAGATACATAACCCAGAGGCTTCCCACACCCAGAAACGGGATCCCAATCCATGGTAGGCAGAGCCCCTCACTGACACCCCTCAAAAGGAATATTGCCAAGTGGATGGATGACCGTACATGTATACTGGGGGTCCTCACTGTGTCACGACCAGACAGAGGCACAGTGAAGAACTTCATAAATGGCCATAATTGAACATAGCAAGGGGTGGCGAAAGACACACACACTCTGGCTAGGCTTACTAATGGCCTAGGGTGTATAGCCTAGTATGAACCCATGAACCTATGAAGATACAAAACGTACAGGACACTAAGGATAATCACAAGGGTTACCCAACTGATGGTAGGAACCATGTTGGGCATCCACAGATATGCTCCGAATCACACAGATATTACAAACAACATACCAAACACACACACATATTGCTAACATACAACCTGTCAGGTGCAGTGCAAACATCTCCCCCCGAGTGCAAAATACCTATCCCAGCAGACTGATGGTCCCCTGACATTGCAGATGCTGAGGTAACAGCCATCATCTGCAAAGCAGAACACACAGCAGCAAAGGTATGTGATGGTGTCCTGTGCTGAGGCCAACATGGACTCCAAGAATAATGGAATGCCAAATCACACTACTGCCCAATGTCAGCCTTACCACAGGATATGTACCCAAAGAGCAGTGTACAACAACAGTGGTCCATCACAACAAAGGTGTTGCCTGAATGGATACTCCAAACTACCACCCCAGGATCCTGACAAGCTTGTTCTGCACAGCTATGGAAAGGATCAGTATGTACTGCAGACAGAAGGCTATTGTGGACCTACTGATACTGGACCCTACACAGTGTGGCTGTCGTAACTGCAGAACCTGCCCTAAACATGTCTGACCCATTTGAAGCAGTCATTAAGGTCATTGATGAGGGCAATGTGGTCCACACAGCGTAGCTGGACCGTGCACATGCTTCTAGACAATACCGTACGAGTTCAGTATGGATATGTTCAGTAGCTTAAATATATACCCCTATGTCAGTAGAGGGGTTGCAAACCAGACCAAGGACAGAACTGACATGGTCAGACATGCTGCATCCATGTCAGACAACAAAGCGGATATGAGTGGCATCCCACAAGGCCTGGTCTTGCCCCCCCCCACCCCTATTCTGTATATATGTCCCATAGGTATAGGCCAACATGGAAGGACTGTGACTGAACATGTATGCAGAGGAGTACAAACAGCCCACCATATCCGACCCCCAGATGACACAAGCAACCCACAAAAGGGCCACCTACAAACAGACAACTGTAGCCATAGCCATGTCAGCAAGCTAATTGCAGAACTGTGCATAGACAACCACCGTGGATATACAGTAAGTGCCCACAAATTACCACACAGGTGTTAACCCATGAGGTACCTAACATGTAATGTGAGACCTGGGTACAAAAGGTGATAAATATCCTGCACTGGACAAACATGTGGCTGTAGTGTTCGCAGAAACATGTACCATATACCCACCCAAACATGAAGGTTGGCAGATGTAGATAAGGGAAACTCACCGTGGCTCTGCAGCCATCCTCCATCAGTGTCACAACTGACTACAATAGCCCCTGTGGGATATACCGCAGCAGACACCTCTATCAACTGTAAAGTCCACAACAGTACCCCACCAGGGGTAGCAAAGAGCATGAACAGATGCCATATATTGCCTGAGTAAACAAACTGCAGCCCTACACACTGCCATCCTTCCCAGCTACAGGAAAGCTGTGCCTGATATATGAAGCCATGTCCAACCTGGAATGAATGAACATGTTGCACCTTGTACAATCTGAATGGCAGTGAGCTATGCACATGAGAGACCTGAACCCCAGCACTGACATACATAGTACAAGCTGTACAGAATGATCCATAACACAGAAGGCACCCCCACTCTTCAGTAAACTCCTAGTACAGGTCAGCCAGAGAGTCACATATCGACACCCCTCAAGAGGAATCCTGATGAGTGTATGGGAGATGATAGGCTAACCCTGGGTATCACTGTTATGTCAGAGGTAGACGGAGGCACAGTATACTAACCATAACATATGTCATGGCAAACTCCAGTTACAATGTGTGTCGAAGGACAAACACACCCTGTGACTAGCATCAGAAATGGCCTAGGGAACATCGCTAGTGTTTACCAATGTCCACCCATGTTGTGGAATACACTAGCAATGTTGGACGAGCCTGGTGTAGGTAGTCCGTATCTGAACATATTGCAACATGGTCATATGTGCACAACTGGCCCCTTACACAGTCTGTTGTGCTCACTATGAGGATGTCAAGCAGTCAATAGGACTAAAGCCCAGGATACTGTCCACCACAGTGAAAGTACTGAACCAGTACACTATACGGTACTACAGTGTTAGGTCATTATGAAAGTATGTTGAGAACTGTCTGCAAAGTATCCCATGCAATCCCTGCAGGCACAGTATAATCCCTGTTGTGGCAGACATGAAGCAGTTGGCCAGTTAGTACACAACATGACGCCCAACACACAACCATAAACTTGAGATATTGTTGAAGTTCACACACACCCAAATATGTGGTGGACTTCAGAGTGCAACATATGGAAAGCTCACACTGGGCATGCTCGCACACTTTGATAAATGAGGCATATGTCAGACAACATGCCATGGAAAGGCTGAACTGGGCATGCTCACACACTTAGGCCATATCTCCGTTTAGCAGTTGGCCACACATATCTGGTATTTGTACGTGTCAGTCCAGGAACCAACCACAACACAGCAATCAGCCCAGTGCACACAGTAAATGACTACAGAGACATAAGTGATATAGTGGATCGCCGTCATATGCAAACATCTTCCACAGATACACAAGTTGGTCATAGGAACAGGGAATGCTATGGCAATAAAGACCTGCAAACAGTAGAACAGCACAACAAATATTGTGCATCCGACAATTGAACATATGGGTGTAGAGGTCAATACTAGGCTTGTTACCCTAGGGAATGACAGCTCAGCCAGAGTGTGCTTGGCATCTGCATCCCCAGGATAGTAGGCTACTGTGCCACTGTAAAGTAGGTCACAGAAGGCAACATGTGAGGCTAGTGAGCTGTGCCTCTGTCAAGCAGGGGCACCGTGGAGGTCCCAGGGATTGAATGTGCTAAGCCACAGCCATGTTGTCGGTGTGTGCTGTGAGAGGGTTGCTGAGGATCTCTGACAGTAGGTGTCCATCAATAACAGACTGAGGGGAGCCCTATGTGCATTCTCTGGACGATTCCACTGTCAACACTGTGTTATAATGAGTATGTGTGAATGAAGTGCCGTGCCGGAACTGTTCACAGATGTCCTCCCTCTGTGGGCTACAGCTCTGCAATGTATTAGGTCACTCTGTCTGTTGTACGGCGCATATATGGCTGGTGTACAGCTGACAGGTGTCTTGTTGTGGAGCAGTCATGGGTATATGTGGGATAGCATGACCAATGCAAACCATACACATGCTCATAGAATGCAATTATCAAGGATTATGCTGAATGGCCAGTATAGTCCTCCAGCATGGGTCCTCTGAAGTGGTCCACCCAGTCTACACAAGTGTAGAGTCTGCTTGTGCTAAATACATTTTGTGTGCAGTGACAACCTTGCCTGGGGGTGGTGATGGGATATGGATGTCCAGGGAAAGGTGGGTATGGTCAGATATCAACAATGGTGGTCTACCTCTGGTGTGGAACAGTGAGTACCCACGTTGCAGATGGACAGGTGCAATATGTATTCCCCCATGTGGCTGTGGTGTGTGGTTCTGCCATAGCACATGGACCCACAAATTGTAGTCGCTGTAGGGTAAAGTGGTAGAGGCATGAGTAGTTCTCACACACAATATGCCTGTACCTGATGTTAACAACTGGAATGGTGTATGTGAACACCTGCATATCCTGGCACTGTTCCCAGGGAAGCTAAGTGTGTGTCCTGGATGTGGGTGTGGTGTTCTGGACTGGTTGTGTTGTGTGTTACAGGTCCTGTGGTCCCAAAGCATGGTATAGAACATAACCTGCCAGTGCGATGTGCATTTCTGACCCTGACGTAGGTGGCTGCAAATGCATATATATGCTATCCCCCACCTGACAGGTAGTACTACATGTACATACCTCTGTAGAAATAAAGATGTCAGCACCCTATAAATACTACAGGTGCAGAACAGATGCCCAGTAATTCGGATAGTGTGCTCTGCTAATGCATTTCCCATAAGTGTCATAATATAGTTAGGTAGGAATTCGAGTCCTGCAAATGCTCAGTGTGTGGGGGTGGATGAGTGGGGTTTGTGTGTGTGAAAGGCTGTGAGAGGGAAATGTCCCTTTTGGCAACTGGGAAAACACACTACAGGATGCACATTCCCCTTTCTAAACACTGATGATGTCAGCACCCTATAAGTATAGCAGGAGAAGGAAACCTTCCAGTAATGTGAATAGCACGCTCCACTAATGTGTGCGTCTCGAGTGTCATAACATAGTTAGATAGGGGGTTGAATCCTGTATATGCTCAGTGTGTGTGGAGGGGATTAGTGTGTGTTTGAAAGAAGTATCCCTTTTGCCAACTAGGAGAATACACTACAGGATGCACATTCCCCTTTCTAAACACTGATGATGTCAGCACCCTATAAGTACAGCAGGAGAAGGGAAACCACCCAGTAATGTGAATAATGCGCTCCGCTAATGCGTCTGTCTCGAGTGTCATAACATTGTTAAGTAGGGGTTTGAATCCTGTACATGCTCAGTGTGTGTGGAGGGGGTTAGTGTGTGTTCAAGACTGTTTGAAAGAAGTATCCCTTTTGCCAACTAGGAGAATACACTACAGGATGCACATTCCCCTTTCTAAACACTGATGATGTCAGCACCCTATAAGTACAGCAGCAGGAGACAAGAAGCCTCCCAGTAATGCGAATAGCGTGCTCTGCTAATGCATCCATCACAAGTGTCATAACTTAGTTAGGTAGTGGTTTGAATCCTGCAAACGGCAAGTGTGTGTGTTTGGATGAGAGGGGTTAGTGTGTGTGCAATTTTGTGTGAGGGAAATGTCCCTTTTGGCAACTGGGAGAACACACTACAGGATGTACATTCCCCTTTCTAAACAGGTGATGTCAGCACCCTATAAGTACAGCAGGAGAAGGGAAGCCTCCCAGTAATGCGAATAGCGCGCTCTACTAATGCATCCATCTCGAGTGTCGTAACATAGTTAGGTAGTGGTTTGAATCCTGCAAGTGTGTGTGTTTGGATGAGGGGGGGTTAATGTGTGTGCAATTTTGTGTGAGGGAAATGTCCCTTTTGGCAACTGGGAGAACACACTACAGGATGCACATTCCCCTTTCTAAACACAAATGATGTCAGCACCCTATAAGTACAGCAGGAGAAGGAAAGCCTCCCAGTAATGCGAATAATGTGCTCTGCTAATGCGTCCATCTCAAGTGTCATAACATAGTTAGGTAGTGGTTTGAATCCTGCAAATAGCAAGTGTGTGCGTTCGGATGAGGGGTGTTAGTGTGTTTGCAATTTTGTGTGAGGGAAATGCCCCTTTTGGCAACTGGGAGAACACACTACAGGATGCACATTCCCCTTTCTAAACACAGATGATGTCAGCACCCTATAAGTACAGCAGGAGAAGAGAAGCCTCCCAGTAATGTGAATAGCACACTCTGCTAATGCGTCTCTCCTGTGTGTCGTAATGTAGTTAGGTAGGACTTTGAAACCTGTAAATGGCATGTGTGTGTGTTTGGATGTGGGGAGTTTGTGTGTGTGCATTTCCGTATGAAAAACATGTTAGTTTTGGCAATCAGGAGATCACACTACCTAATGCACATTACCCTTTTAAAATACTGATGTTGTCAGCACCCTATAAGTACAGCCAGAGAAGAGAAACTATCTAGTAATCCGAATAGTGCGCTTTGCTAATGCGTCTCTCTCACGTGTCGTGACTTAGTTAGGTAGGGGAATGAATCGTGCAAGTGTGCGTGTGTGTGGGGGGGGTAGTAGGGTGTGTATAAATGCAAGTGTGAGAGAACAGATCCTTTTGGCAAATACTACAATACACCAGTTGCTGCATATTCCCCCAGTAAACACAGGGGATGTCACCACACTATCAGCACAGCCAAACAGGGCTAGTTGACTAGTAATGCCAATAATGTGCTCTGCTACTGTGTCTATTACCATTGTCAGAGTACAGATAGGTATGTTTTGGTAACCCGCAACTGCCACTTGTGGTTGTCACACAGTATGACCTTGTGTGGGTCTTTGTACATAACAATGCATGCCATTGCCTAAACCAGCAATGGCATTGCACACATGATGTATGTGTGTGACACATACACATAAATACCTGTGACCTGCAGTAGTTACCATGTCTGACACATGCCTCGAGTGGATAAATGGTATTTGCAATGTATACCAATATGACTGTGTCTTACTGTGCAGGGTCCGCACGTGGTATGTCTCTATACAGTGTGGGTGTATATGGTAAAATACCTACAGCAGGGGATACACATCTGGTCTGGGCCATATAGTGTACATGTAGTCGATGTACAGGTGCTGCATGTCCCCACCTGTTGTGGTAGTGGTAACATGTCATTCCACTGCAATTCAGTGACCACATGCTGTGAACCCTTCAACTAGTGTGTTGTAACTACAGTAATGCTCACGCACAATGTTTGGCTGGATGCAGTCCAGCCATATAAACACAGTTCTTGAGACTGTCATATTGCCAGTGTTGTTATGGAGGATAGGTGGTCTTCCTGTGTATGGGAGGGTTGTGTGTGCCAGGCTATGAACCAGATGGCAGTCCGACACACTGTTAGCTGCACATGATTAGGCTCTGATGCTTTGTGCTGTGCCAACAACCTGGAGGTGTGTGTATCTGTGGTACCTTGAGATACCACCCCCCTGTCCATGTGTGTTACATGTGTAGGGGATGACAGGCATGGTATGGGGCATAACCTGTCAGTGATGGGTAACACCTGTGAGCCATGAATCAGGAATCTGGTACTGCACAGACATTGCAGTTCACCGTGCTGAGGACAGTGTCTGGTGCATGCATCTTCCGGTGTACACTGCTGTTGTTGTGTAGCAGCACTGTTAGTGTCCTAACCTGTGTGATACCCACAGAGGTGGCTATGTAAACCATGTCCTGCAGCATAAGGCAGTATGTGTGTACCAAGGAGCTTTGCCATTATACATCGGGCCATGGGTGTCAAGTGCAAGATGACCCTTGCACATCATTGTGGCTTCCCTAGCATGTAAGCACACGTTGACAGCCAGCGGATACCCTATGAATGACAGTGGAGACTGAGCATAATATAGACATACAACACCCTTCCCACATATAGTGGTAGCATACCTGGTGAGGGTATGTCGGCAACCAAGATCAGGCTCATACTGGCCTGTGCCACATGCTGAGAGATCCATTCTATGTTCCCTATCATGTAGTCCAGGGAGGTATGTCTCAGGTCAGCCATACTGGCATGGTCAATGAGTGAGTCATATGTGTCCATGCCTCTGACTGACCTGTATGCATGTGTTCAGTGGTGGACCATAGTGCCCCTGAGGCATATCACTGTGACCTTCACCAGATACAGCCTGTTGAGCGGGACCCCAGTGCAGCACCCAAGACAGGTACCTGACACATCTGTAGCAGGTGTGTTGTGTAGCTCTACAGGCTGTGAGTGTGTCGCACAGGGGATGTGTGTGCCATGTGTGGCATGTGCTCTGTTCTGACGGAACATATGCCTGTGTGCCAGCTGCTGAGGTGTGTGATGCTCAGGCAGGATGCTATTCTGAGTCCCCACGTATGCCCCAGTGTGTTCAGCATGCTGTCAGTGCATGTCAATGTCTGACTTGTATTGTAGTCACTGTAATATATTTTATTTATTTATTTATTTATCCTACATTTGTTGACTGGGATAGTCCGACTGGATGCATGTCCATTTCCAGCGGAGGCCCGGGGAGAAAAGCTACAAGGGTAAGCAGATACAGCATTACATAATACCAGCATTACATATTACAAACATATTATTTACAGAGATTACATAAGTAAGCAAGTTAAGCATGTTCCACAGGTTAATGTTAGTCCTGAGCACAAGTCAGGATTAAATTAAATTACACAGTAAACTGGTTAACAGATTTTACACATTCGAGTTAGCCAGGCTTGATACATTGACATAGCCAGTTAAGTGACAAATGTTGTTTGAGTCTAGTGTTAAATTGACCTAAGGTGGAAAGTAAGGTAATATCAGCTGGAAGTGAGTTCCAGGATCTACTTACAGAGTTTGCAAAGAGAGAATCACCGGCTGTGTTATTAAATTTGCTAGTCTGAATTAGTAGTTTGTTAGAGGATCAAAGCGGTCTAGGATTGTTATAGGGGGTGATAATATTTTAAGTGCAGGAGTATTGTCCGGATTATAGAGGATTTTATAGGCCATAATCAGTTGGTTATACCGTATTAGGTTGGGTATTGCAAGCCAACCAAGCTGATTTAGATTGATGCAATGATGTGTCCTAAAAGGCAGCCCAGTGGCAAACCTGGCAATGTGGTTGTAGCAAATTGAGTGTTTGTTAAGGACAGTCTTGTTCATATTCGAGAGTAGAGGGGATGCATACAGAAGGGTTGAAAGAAGGTGTGAGCGAGCTATGGCACCTTTAGCTGGAGGGGCTAGGAAGGCTTTTATTCTGTAAAGTGACCCTAGTTTTTATTGATGGCTTTGATAATTTGGTTAACATGTAGGTCACATTTGAGATTATTGTCTATGATGACACCTAATAGTTTAGTAGATGGGTCAGGGGAGATTATTGTGCCATCAGTTGATGTTATTGTAAAGGTGAAAGCGGTAGACCTACGTGTTGGTGAAATAACAGCAGTTTAGTTTATTTGGGATTTAGGATCAGACGATGTTCAGAAAGCCAGTTTTCTATTGTATTAAAGGTGGTCTGGATAGCTGACCATAACTCTACTGGAGATGTGGCTGAGCAGATCAGAGTAGTCTTCAGCATATTGGATACAGCTGACTTTTGGGATGACAGTATAAAGGTCGTTAATGAAGATGGAGAACAGCAAGGGCCCTAGTATAGAGCCTTGTGGTACTCTGAGGGTGTTAGGTAGAAGGTTAGAGAGTTTGTTCTGCCAGAGGCCAGCCTGCTGTCAACCATGCAGGTAGGATTGAAATCATTGGAAGGCTCCAGTATCTAGACAGAATGTTTGCAGGGTGTGGATTACAAGTTGGTGATCAACCATATCGTATGCCTTGGAAAGATCCAAAAAGAGGGCTGAGGATATATAATTAGTGTTGCAAGTATGGTTTATGGTGTTAGTAAAGGCTAGGAGGCCTGAAGTAGTGCTGTGATGAGGACGGAAGCCATGCTGAGTGTCTGCCATAAGGCGATTTTGGATTAAGTGGTGCATGAATTGTCTATGAATAAAGTTTCCATAATCTTTGCAAGTGGAGAGAGTATAGCTATTGGCCTATAATTGGAGAATTCAGTAGAGCTGCCTCCTTTGTGAAGTGGGATTACATAGGATATTTTACAGATGGTGGGAAATTTAGATTCTACCATGGTTCGTTTGATTACTTTTGAGACGGGGTAAGCAATAGCATCATCTGATTTTGATAGGTACTCGGCAGGGATTTGATCAGCAGAAAGTATAGTGGGTTTCACTGTTTCAATCAAGGTATGGAGAAGTGAAGTGGCGACTGGTTGGCAGCTGAACGCAAGTAGGTTTCTAGGGGTGCTACTTTCAGGACCAGGAGAGCTAGGAGGTAGATGGCTAGCTAGGGCTTGAAATGTCTCAGTAAAGAATTGGTCAAAAGTATCAGAAACATCTTCAGGGGTTTTATCAATAGTAGCAGCAGGGATTGGGGTTGAAGTTTGTCCAGGATGTAGTATATATGACATGCCACCTGACAGGGTATGGCATTACTGGGTTCAGAGAGCCCAGTCCCCAGATTGGCTGTGTGGTGGCATCCCACACATGTGTTGTACGTTCCTGGCCAAGGGTGATGGCTGACTGCATACATGTGGCAGCTGTGACATTGCCACATGACTCACATAAACCACAACTGGACAATAGAGGTGATTCACAGGTTACCTTTGCACATGCTACCCTAGTAGTGTGATTGCCATGGTGAGTACCAACACATAGGGCCAATGGGGAACAACATACTGAAGGTGTGTATGGGTGGGTGTACCGCTACTGTTTCATAGCACTGGCATATATGACTGCACACGTGGGTAAATGCCAGGTAAGATATGTGCAATGTGTCACAGGCAACGTACATGCGTACAGGACAGACAGTGACGTTCTGTCATGTGTAAAGTTGACATACGTATCGTACGCTATGCAGATGTCACTAGGAGTCTACAGAAGCACTGTAACTCTGCATTGCAGGTGTAAGCAGTGTTCCAGGGAACCCCAAGCGAACATGCATGCAAACAAAGCTACAGTAAACAGGGCTGGAAGTAGTGCATTGTACAACAAAGAAGGGGTAACAATAGCAGTAAGTAACAATGCAAATATGTAGGCACTATCAACATGTGCCCATGAATACACAGCGCAGATGCCCATGGTAGAACTGATATTATGTCATAGTTAATTGTGATTTGGATTACATTGGTACTGCACACATATCTACATGCGCGAACATCCACATTGCATAGTCGTTGTGGGCAACTTGACACCATTACTGTACATGTCCACCATTGCATATCACTACTTGCGTTAGCTTTCCCCCTGTGCTACCCATTTATGCGGCTATCTGTTGACAACCTTACCACCGGCATGCAATTATGTGCAGCTGTTACACTTTGGTATGTACTATGGGTGCAGATAACAATTCAGGACATTCATACAGTTACTGCAGCAGGCATGCTGGGATATACACACAGTCATAGCAGCACACTCTACTGTTACCAACATGATACTACTAATACACTTCTATGTAGTCACCCTGTGCATCAGCAACGTGTTTACCTGTTCCCGCAATGATGTTGGAGATTGCAGGAGGTGGCACAGTGTCATCATATGCACAGGGTGTGGATTAGGTATGCCTGAGTCAGCCACTGATACCACCAATTGACATGTGTGTGTATGTGTGTTGGTGAGGGGCAGCAGTACAGGGTGGGGCAGTGTTGGTGCAGTGTGTGCATGTATGTGGTCACCCTAGGTGTTAACATTTCGCATGTGTGTATGCACTCACACAGTTCCACCTCATGGCTGCCATATACAGGGGTTTGTGGACAGCCACAGACTGCACCTGGCAGGTCATACAGATCAGTGTCTGTGAGCACGGACACGGTACCTGTGCCTGGCAGGGGTGCTACGGACCGTATCCAGTACTAAGCCAGACTGGGTACTGTCATCAGAAGCGGGAGTGTGTTGACTGGACACAGGTCCCTGTTGGGACTGTCCAGAGCCACGTGCACGTGGTCTCCTGGGGCATTCCGATGACAGCACAGACCCAGCATTGCTGGGGCTGCTGCTGGCACTATGGGGGTGTGCGCGAGCCTGTTGTCATCCGTGCCGACTGCCAGCTGCTGCTGTTGCTGGCATACGGCCACGTCGACGTCGCAAACGCCCACCATTGCCCTGGCTCATGGACATCTGGTTGTGGAACTGCTGTTATATGTCCCCACAACGTCTGTCTATGACATCGGTGAAATTACGGATAGCATCCGCAATGTCACGCATACTGTCTGTCATGGCTGTGCGACATGCTCTCAGCTCCCTCAGACCCTGTCTGGTGTACCTTTCCATACACAACTGTGCCTGCATGACAGTCCGAAACATAGCTGAGGTTGACAGACCTCTTTGGGCACGTTGGCCAGAGGCAGTACACCCACGGATGCTCCCACGAGAACCCATGGGCAACTGTCTGTGTGGTACCATCGGAGGACCCTGCCCATGGCTGCTGTGTGGGGATGCATGTGCCACAGGTACCACATTACCCTGGTCTATGCCCACTGTATCCTGTCCATCACCTAGGGGCAATGGTGACAAAGGATGTACTGGCAGGATGACTGTGCACAGTGATGGGGTTGACAGCTGTGTACTGTCAACTGGCTGACCAATGGCGGACCCTGACACACCTTCCTGTACCATTACACAAATATCATCATTACCAGTACCCGTGGCACAAGATTCAGGTTCCCTGCTGCAGGTCAGCAGAGCAGCACCAGACCCTGTGGGAGGAAGACAGGAAACACAGTTTACAGTCTCCAGACATTGTTACCAGTGATGCACTTCTACACACATGCACACATGCACACATGGACAAATGCACACATGCACACATGGACACAGGCACACATGCACACATGGACACAGGCACACATGCAGACATGCACACGTGGACACATGCACACATGCACACGTGGTCACATGCACACATGGACACATGCACACATGCACAAGTGGGCACATGTACACATGCACACATGCACACATGCACACGTGGACACAGGCACACATGTGACACATGCACACATGCATACGTGGACACACCACACATGCACACATGCACACGTGGACACAGGCACACTTGCACACATGCACACATGCACATATGCACACATGGGCACAGGCACACCTGCACACATGCACACATGCACACCCCTCAGTATACACACAGAGCACTACTGAGTTACACTACTGTTACTAGCATTATCAGGACTATTATAGGTTATGTTAAACACTCTCACCAGCATGGATGGCCTGCCTTGCTGTAACCCTGGAGGGACCTGCAGAAATGATGAGATTAATGTCAGTGGGCACAACTGTGCCATTGATATTGCATATGATACAGTGTACAGAACAGTCAAGTGTACATATGGCATATTACCTGCACGCTCCATGTCGTGCTGCTGTGTGGAACCAGTCTTCATCATAATGCAGGTGTACTGCTGTTGCTGTTCTGGGGCTGGAGCCACAACACTTAGGAGTAGCCCCTCCAGTCTGGTGAGGGGGGGATGTGTGGCCACCCCACCTCCTGTGGCAACCTGTTGCCTGTGGATATCTGATGCACGCTGATGGACACTTCAGATTAAATCACTGCAGTGATGTCGTACCTGTTCATATGTCCTGTTATGCGTGCCAATATCATTTACCCTACGGACAAGGTCTTGCCACAGTGCAGCCCTCTCCTGCTGATTCTGACTGGTGCGGGAAAACAGGATGTCATACTCCAGCACCAGGCTCTGGTGGATCTCCTCGCCTTCCACTGCAGAGTAGGCAGGATTACGCTGACACGCCATCTCCCTGGAAGAGAACACAAACAGGATATCAGCAGACTATGTCAGCAATATATGGCACACATACTATACATGATACTCGTGTGTAGTGATATACTACTACTCCCATATGTTGCATGTGTGTGTGTCGTGGTGGATACACAGGTACATGGCCAGATATCAGTACTCAGCCAACACCTGTGCAACAATACCTGTCACATTCCACACAACATAGTAGCATGCCCCATCGGTCAGCACACACTGACAGGTCCAATGCACAACCTCACTCTGGGGGTTCATCCCAAGGTACTGTATGTGGGACGCCATCCACTACTGTGATGTGGACAGAAGTTACTCGGCCTGGATATACATATCCCACCACCACCACCACCAGCACAGTAGACTACTTTGATATGTATGTGATTAGACAGTTATTCACTTGCTGGGACTGAGATGGTATCCATGCAGCACACTGGGCCAGTGAAAGCCACAACCCACACTGCTGACCCCTTTGCAAATGCTTACCACGGACATGCCACAGATTGCATGGAACTTGCACACACATTTCTAACCCTGACCCTATGCACAAAAGTTAGGCATCCTGTCCAGCGGACCCCAGACAGAGGCAGATTGTATAACAATAGCAGGAGGCTACTGCAGGACAGAGCACATTCACATTAAGGGAAGGCATCTGTGGTCAGCACTGGTACTATGCTACAGTCCGTCATAACAATGGCCATGGCCTACTCTGGGAGGGAAATGGCCACAAACACTATGGATGACGACAAGGCCTTCTTCAGTTATGTTACACATATGGACCACATGCCTCAGATATGCTCTGTGTTAATACACACCTACTTAACATTCACCAAACACACGGATATTGGCAACAGTCTTGCAGACAGGTTCGGTGCACGTATCCCCCATCCTTCTCCCCCACCAGGTGAAATATTTATCACAGCTGTATATAACCTCCCTATCATCTCACATGTCCAGGTGAGGGCCGCCCTCAGCAGAGCAGAACAGAAAGCATCACTGTGACCTCATTGTATCCCTGAATGTGTGCTTCCTGCACTCCGAGAGGACATACAACCGCATATAACACTGATAATTTATCTTGGCAGTACTACAGGATATGTACCTGGACAGTGGCATACAGCGACAGTGGTCCCACACCACTAAGGAGGCACCTCGACTGACCCTGGGAACTACCACATCATATGCATAACCGGCCTCATCTGCTAAGCTATGGAATTATGCAGTATGGGATGCATATGCAGTGATATCGGGTGCCTGCAGACACTTGTTCCCAGCCAGTGTGCCTTTGTGATGGGCTGATCCTGCCTTTTGAACCTGGCTGACCTTTCAAAGCAGTCACTATAGCCATTGCTGGGGGCAACGCACAGACAACTGCTGCCAGGATCATGGCCTAAGACTGATTGACATGTAATGTATGGTCATCCCCTTTTGGTGGAACTACGTACACACAACATATCACATGGACATACCTATAGATACAGACTTATGACACATTTGGAGGGTTCACAGTATGCACACTATTAACCTGCTACTTTGCATTACCTGTGTTTGTCGCAGCTGGTTGCGTTACCACTGATTCTGCTTGCTGCTGCTACTGTCACTGCTGACAGCTTAGGGTCACAGAGTCACAGTGTATAATTTTTTTTTGTTCTCTCTCTCTCTCTCTCTCTCTCTCTCTCTCTCTCTCTCTCTCACTTTTCTCTCTCCCTCTGTCTGCTTCCAGACAGTGCAATGAATGTATTGCATGTGTGGAGTGTTAGTACTGGATGCTTTTGTAGGTATCTGCATAGGTCCATGCGATGGCGTCCGCACCAGTTGTAAGCCAGCATTTGCTAATTGCATACAGCCAGTTGTGTGCTGATTGCAGTTCTCACTGTGATGTCAGGTCAGTGCTATAAAAGGGTATGTGGGATAGGCGTTGCCATTTCAGATTGTAAGGGCAGGGACCATGCTGGTATGCTGTGGACAGTGTTCTGTGAGCGTAAAGGTTAGTATCTCTCTCATGATTCAGGCTGTGTTGTAGATTCACATTTCTCCATTCCTCTCTCATGTTCCCTGTAGTAAGTGTGTATGCACAATGACTCCTACAACTATATATAGATATATATTTTTATATATATATATATATATATATATATATATATATATATATATATATATATATATATGTACATATACATACATTTATATATGTACTTTAACTGACATTATTACCTACAAGCTACCAACTAGCATGGCTGTTTGTGTTCACACAGTACTATTGTGGGAATCCAGTAGTTTTGACAGTAATTCTACATGACATGCTTTGGGTACTACACATCCTATATCCCCTTTACATTCATCCCTACTATTACATGTTATATTTATTTTAGCACAGTGTTCTTGTATAAGAGTCATGGCTTAGTGGTAGGTCATACAGACTAGTGTTTCCAAGGTCCTGGGTTCGGGACTGACAGTGGGATTTTATTTTGCTTTTGAACTGAGTACAGGACCTGTCAATCAAAGTGACTAAGGCACTTTTAAGCAGTTGTAACCGGGTTAGCACTGGTTTGCACGGAGCTCACGCATGCGCACTGGCGTTTAGCTCCGCGCACATATGTGCACACCCGCTTACAACCGCTTAACAGTGCTTACTCTGGCGCACTCCCGCGCTATTTTCTTTGAAAGAAATGAAAATGGGGAGACAGGAAAGTGGTGAAAAAGGGGTCACAAAGAGGGTAAGACAGTAGGGAAACAAGCTTGGGATTTGCAGGAGGGATGTAGGTAAGGCCCATAGCTGCCCATTTCTTCATCAGCAACAGCTGTGCATATGTATGTAATTTGGTGTGACATTTGAAACCTTCCACCCCTGAGAGAGGTGTCAGGACAACAGTAATACTTGTTGTACAGCCAATTGTAATTGATAGATTCCATGTCCAGCAGACATGTGTGCGGAATGGGCAGCTATGTATGGGGCGTAATTTTTTTTTGGGTACAGAGTGCCCTTTTTTTTTTTTTTTTCAGGTGAGAGTGGTATGTCAGGTGAAGGAAGTCGGTACAGCTGGGGAGGTAGGTTGGGTAGTTAAGCAGACAAGACAAACAAGACGCATACAGGGGCGGTGTATGACACATGTGGGGGGGGTTACACAATTGACGGAGATGGAGGTTTGGATATCCAGAGCCCATGAGCCCACAGATGGCAACAGTGGAACTGATATCCCCAACCATAGGCAGTTGCCACTGTTCCTTCACTGCCCAGGACGGGGCTGTGCTGGGGGCTGTGTAGGCCAGGCAACAGGCATGCCCGTTAGTTGTGCCACCCATGCCTCAAGCTGGTGTAGGGGCTCGAGAACAGAGTCCCGAATCTCCATACGTACCACAGTCCGGACGCTACGGAGGGTGAGTGGTGGTTCTCCTCCGGCCACACTTGCAGAGGGAGGTGATCCCCATCCCCTGCAGCGCTTCCACCCACAGGTGGCACAGGGCCACCGGAGGAGGGTCCGGACTCGGCACTAGTGCCAGGTGCACTCGCCAGCTGAGGTGGGAGAGGTGGGTCCGCTGGAACCCGCCTTCCCTGTTGTCCTATGTTTTGCTTTATGTCATGACAGTTTGGGTTAGTGACATATAATACCATTCACAATTAGTTGTAACAGCATGCATTAGTATTCCCATTAACCAAACACCCAGATATTCACACCATTGAACAGCGTGCATAACACATGCATAATTTGAACAGCAATACACAGTCCAACAACATGCAGGGTTAATTGATGGCAACAGGCCATCAGGTTTGGATGTATGAACAGGGCAGATGCATCAACGGACATGCTAATATATATGACCCAACAGGACAAACGTGTTAATTGTGATTGCACATACCATTTTCACGTGGAATGGGTTATATGTGGTTATAGGGTGGGGTGAAGAAAATAATATTAACACCTTCAAATACCAATACATACGCTCTACATTTCTAATAGCTACAGATATATACACACTACTGTTCTAACTACAGTTTCCTATATGATAACTATTTCAACTTGGTGATAGGACTGTTACTGCAACATCAATATACATTTTATTGTTCTTCATACACATTCATATCTAGCTTTGTTCAGCTACATCATCCTGCTACATTTGCTTGATATAGCTGTAGACAAGTGTGGATGTTTGGTATATCAGACAATCATTCTATCTGCATATTGCAGACTGAGAGCAACATATCCAGATTTTGGGATACACATTCCAGATGCAGCAACACTTTGAACAGATTTCGCTGTTTGGTTTTGATTCTCACATGCATTTCATTCTGTCTTGACTGCAGTATACTTTATTTAGGGGTTATTACTACTGTATTGCTGGATTCATGACACTTTCTCACACACTCTCACTTGCTTTCATTTTACTATTCAGGATGGTACTTACTTCTAGGCTTTATTGACATGTTTTACCTGTAGTTATTACAATCCTTTCCAGCAGTCTCACTTCTGTCATGTTTCAGTATTTCAACCGGGATATATTTCACACATGTGATTTCATCATCTTCTGCAGCTATACTTTTCAGCCTGCTGCAGGTTGTGTACTATTTTCTTACAGGTGGGGCATTTTTATTTCAGAATTTATGTCAGACATTTTCATTTTTGGGTTTAACTTACAGGCTGAAACACACTTTTGTAATCAAGCATTACTTGCAGACACTTTCACACTGTTACTTGCACATTTTATTCCTTAGTGACTACACTGCACTCTTTTGCTGACTGTCATACTTTTATATTTCTTTACAGTTACTGGTAGTGGATTACTGACCTGCCTGGTGGCGCAACCACACCAGCCTATCGCTATAGGCTCTGCGGTTCGCAGAACGGACACCTGCAGCTGTAATATAAATGAAGTAATATTGGAATACATATCTTCATAATATCATCTAGTTTAATTTCTTACATACATAATTAAATGTAACTTACTCAGTAGTGGGGCGTTGGGCATTTGCCGGGCCTCCTGGATCCAAAGGTTCAGTTGGTCCTGCTTGCGTCTCTTCAGGTCCGCATGGTGGTGATGGACCTGCTCAACAATCCTTGGAATCCCTGTGGCACTGGTTTGATCATGAGCCAACCGGTCCCACGCCTCAGCCCTGTATGCTCCACAGAGGACCTGGCCCTGCATGAGTTGGGCCTCATGATTGTGGACTAGGAGCCAGACCATGTACCTGGACTCCTCAATGCCCCACCTCTGTGCTCGAAAGCAACTACCCTCTCCTACTCCTGTCATTCTGCCTGCAGTTCAGTTCTACAATCGTTTATGCTGTGTATTCCCGCCTATGGGGCTTATATAGTCCGTTTTTCCCGCACATATCTGTGATTGGCCATTTTGGAATTGTATCAACTTCAGTAAACCTGCATTGTTGTGCTCCAGTTTGTATTCATTCCTATATATTAGCTATTATTGCATTTCTAGGTACTGCTGTCATGGCTTAGTGGTTTGGTACCTTGAGTATGGTGTATAGTATCCTGGGTTCAAACCTAGCCACTGCTTTTTATTTTTCATGACTGTCTAGACATGCTGAGGGGTGTGTCTGTGTAAAGGCAGTTTTGATATGGCTTGCTCAACGTTGCCTGTCGGTTAGCTTGTTTGCGCGGTGCACAGCTCCGCGCAAACGGGGTACGCTGGTTTAAGCCTCATTTGGCTATCGGCATGCATATTACGCTCAGCTGAGCTAAGGGCACTTATATTCAGCGTGTTAAACCACTGCTCAGCTACAGGCACTCATTTTGCACCAGTTAAACCACTGCTCACATACGGGCAGATGCACTCACCCTGTTAAACTGTAGCTCAGCTATGGGCACATCTGGCATTTTTTATTCTTTTGTTACCTCACATTTCTTCAATATAAATGGGCTATTTCATTACATTTTACATAAAATGTGGTTTTATGTGTACATATTTGTCAGGGACTTGTTTCGTGCTTATTTTGCTAAAAATAAAAATTGGTGTTGTGGGGGTTCGAACCATGAATGCCTGCTCTTCAGCCAACATCTCTACCACTACGCTATTGCTTCCTGTCTTACTTTGCATATTTAGTTCTTATATGCTTTCCCACTGACTGCTAACTGTAGCTGTGCTACGGGCACGCCCGCGCAAATGAGCGCACACATGGTTAAACATTTTTACAATTTAAAAAAAAACATATAACATGTTTATTTATATGTTTTCTGTTCATAGTCTGTGGGGGCATGTGTTGTGTTGTGTTTATTAACATTTCCGTGGACTCTGTCGTGGGTGTTTACTTTGGGCACTTTTCCTCTTCTGGGGGCGTGTCCGCTTACAGGGCTCGGCCTACGGACACGCCCCCTACTGTCTTACAAGGACCGTGTTAGCCTTAGGTGTGATTCAGCATGCTCTCATGAATATGCAAAGCATGCTGACATCACTCCGTTTAACTGCAGCCTCCATGTATGAGTTATAACTCTTACATGGAGGCTTCGTGAATCCTGTCCTATGTGTTTTTGGATATTTGTCTTTGTGCTGAGTGAA
>NC_056726.1:1073947238-1073972971 GCF_019279795.1 Protopterus annectens | reverse complement strand
CGCTGGTGTAAACGACCTGAGACGTACCTCCTTGGACTACATGAAAAGAGACATTGAGCAGCGCTCTGATTAGGTAGCCCAGGCAGGTATGACGCTGACCTTGAGCAGTATCCTACCTTCACCAAGAATGATGCCACAATACAAAGATAAGATGATCACTTTAACAATTGGCTTAAACTCTGGTGTCATTCAAAGGGGATCCAATGTCTGTCTGCCTGGGATGACATGCTGGACAAGCCACGCTGCGTTAAGGGACGGCTTGCACCTGTCACCCTGGGATTCCGGATATTGGCAACGGCTCTTGCCACCCCCATAGTGCCTTTTTAGGCAAGACTCAGATTCTAAACCTTCCACCCTAGAACACAAAAAGGAAAAAACTAAGGGTAATGCTGCTCAATGCCAGAAGTCTCAATCTCAAAATGCACTCACTCGAGGCCCTTCTCAGTATGGAGAACATCGATGTCTGTGCTGTGACAGAAACCTGGTTCAAGGCTCCTGAGAGCACCCCAGCACTATCAGGTTTTACCTCATATCATGCGTTCCGCCCCAAAATCCGGACAATACCAAGAAAGGAGGGGGTATCCATATTCATCAAGGATACTTACACCTCAAGATTGGTGGCAACGCACGATGCATCGGAGACCATCCAGGTGCAGTTAACCATAGGCAAGACTGCTCTACAAATTGTAGCATGTTACAGGCCACCTCACAAACTCAGGAATCTCACTTGGCCTTCCTGAAAACACTGGAGGGAATAAATGTATCCCCTCTAATACCATCATACTAGGTGACTTCAATTACCCAAATATAGACTGGGAATGCTACTCAAGCCCAAACACCCTGGCCCAAAAGTTCCTGGAATTCATAAACTCAAATGCCATGGAACAACTAGTCACTATCCCCACAAGAGGAGAAAACATACTTGATCTCATCATCACGAACATGGGAGCAAAATGTTCAACACCAGAAGTATACCCCTCACTGGTGAGATCAGATCACAAACAAATCTCGCTGGAGGTCCTCATCCCACCCCTCCTGAAACAAAAAGACCACAGTAAAGAACTTCGAAAGCAGACTTTGCACTTCTAAAGACTAGTGTGGTCTCCTTTAAGGCCCCTGAGCCGGGCGGAAAACAGTACTCTAGCCGCTGAATCACTTACAAATGCCTTCTACCAGCACCTGCAGGACTGCATGGATAAGGCAATCCCAAGCAAAACAAAGACTCTTTGTACCAAAGGCAAGCGTCCAGTCTGGTGGACCCCAGCCATAAACAAACTCTACAACAAAAGGAGGAAGCTACTACATGATAGAGCAAAATCCTTGAAAGGTAAGACGCCTTTGATCACTATAAGTAAAAAGCTGAGAGCCCTCATAAAATCATCCAAAGCAAATTTTGAGAGAAGAATAGCTAAAGACTCTAAAGACAATCATAAGGCCTTCTTTAGCTATGTTAGAAACCTGGGAGGAAACTCCCAGATATGCTCAGAATTAGTTCAAAATGAGAAGATTACTGATCCTACAGACATTGCCAACATACTGGCTGACAGGTTCAGTGCAAACTTCTCCCCTCCCCCAAAAGGAGAGATATCTATACCAACAGATTGCAGACCCCAAACATCTCTAATGCCCAAGTGAGAACGGCGCCTCAAAGGCAAAAACACAGCATCCATGGGACCTGATGGTGTCCCGGCTGTGTGCAACATGCACTCAACGAGGACTTAAACGCTCAGTCAGGACAGCTGTTTAATCGTAGCCTCACCTCTGCATACGCACTCCAGGAGTGGCACAGCGACTGTAGTCCCACTTCACAAAGGCGGTGCCTCCACCGACCCTGGAAATTACCGACCCATTAGCTTGACAAGCCTTATCTGCAAAGCCATGGAGAGGATCATAATGGATCTCATAAATAAAGACATAGGGAATTTGCAGACTCTGGATCCAACCCAGTTTGGCTTTGTCAAGGGCAGGTCATGCCTTTTAAACTTGGTTGACTTTTCAAACAGTCACCAAGGCCATTGATGAGGGAAAGGCAGTCCATACAGCCTACCTCGATCTGGCGAAGGCCTTCGACACAATACCCCACTCGGGTATCATTGAAAGACTCATCAGCCTAAATGTTAACCCATACATCACAAGATGGGTTGCAAACTGGCTGAGTGACAGAACCCACAGGGTCAGAGTTGCCGGTGCCATGTCTGACTCTAAGCCTGTCTCAAGTGGTGTCCCACAGGGCTCAGTCCTGGGCCCACTCTTGTTTGGCATCTACTTTTCCGGAGTACAAGCAAACACGGGAGGGTTATGGCTGACAAAGTTTGCAGATGACTGCAAACTGGGTGCCATAGTCGAAAACACATCTGACACAGATATCCTTCAGAAGGGTCTCACAGATACGGATAACTGGTGCCAGAGCCACGGCCTAAAGTTAAATGCCAAAAAATGCATAGTCATACCCTTCGGGAAAAACAAGGTTACCCCTAGCTACCATATAGGTGGAAATCCACTGAGCACAGAAGAGGTTATTAGGGACCTGGGGACCCAGGTTGACAGCAGTCTGTCATTCGACACCCATGTTGCAAAAATAGTTAGGAAGACCTTCTACATTGCCCACCTTATCATGAAGGGATTCACATCTAGATCAAGAGAGGTCATAGTCTGCCTATATTCATCACTCATCCGACCAATGATTGAGTACAATGCCCCATTCGGAATGTATCTGACCCGACACTTGCAGCAGCTGGAGAGGCCACAAAAGTTCCTCACCAAGAGGATTATGGGTCTCAAAATCTGACCTATGCTGCCAGACTGAAAGAACTCCAACTCTATTCAGTCGCCACCGCTTGCTCAGGGGTGACCTGTGCCTGACATACAAGGCATTATCAAACCCTGACTTGATGTACATGCTTCACCTCAAAAATCTAGATCCATCAGAGCCACAAGAGCGGAGACCTAAACCTTGACACGGCCATTAATAGAACGTGCTGGAGGGATAGATTCATTACCCAAAGACTCCCTATGCTGTGGAACAAAATCCCGGTATATGTGAGGCAAAGCACCTCGCTGGCTTTGTTTAAGAGAAATCTTGACCAATGGATGGGAGATCGCAAGTATACCCCAGGGATTACCTCAGTGTCACTGCTCGACAGAGGCACAGCAAAATAATGGGCATAGTTCCCCAAACCTAAGGGGTGGCGTAGGCCACAAAACTATGGGCTAGGCTTGTAAATGCCCTCGGGCAGATAGCCTAGTATGAACCTATGAACCTATGAACCTATATAATGTTATATAAGGGTTGTTGTATATTGTTTGTAGGGTTAAAATAAATTCTTGGGGTATATTAAAGTAAGGTAGGATTTGGAATAGAAATTTTATATTGACTCTATCAAAGGCCTTATGAGCATCTATAATTAGTGCATATATATTTTGGTTATTCTGGTTAGCATATGAAATTAGTGTGTGCAGTGTTAGTGTATTGTCACTGGTTTGTCTAGATGTTAAAAAAACAGATTGTTCACTCGAAATAATTATATCCATTATTTTTTTCAATCTATCAGCCAGGATAGATGTTAGGATTTTAGTATCAATATTGAGTAATGATATGGGTCTGTAACTGTCTGGGTTTTGAGGATCTGCCTTTTCTTTGGGTATAAAGATCGTTTTGGATGCGTTAAAGTGTATATCATTAATTTTATTCTTTATTATATAGTTTAATACATGGTACAATATTTGTGCAGCGATGAGATAGAATGTTTTGTAAAACTCCGCAGTAAGGCCATCTGGGCCGGGGGATTTATGTGATTTCAATTTTTTGATTGTTGTTATTATTATTTCTTCCATGGTTATTGGCTCTATTAATTCTTTACGTTGTTTTGCATCAATTTTCGGAAAGTTTAGTTTTTGTAGCAAGTCTGTACTGTTTTGATTTGTAAGTAGGTGTTTTTGTTCTCCAAAAATTTGTGAGTATAACATTTCAATAGTTTTAATAATGTCTTCAGTTTTTGTGTAGATCTTATTCTTATATGATAATTCCGAAATTTGAGAGGGTGATTTAGACTGATTAATAATCCTTGCCAGTGCTAGTGATGGTGTTTGTATAGGGTTAGCATATTTTGCAAGCATTTTAGTTTCATGAAATGATAGATTATTGTTGTGAACCAAGAATTGGTCTTTCTGGCATTTCAATATTTCTGTTTCACTTTGTGTGTTGTAGTTTTTAATCAGATCCTGTTCCAATGATTAAATTTTAGCCTCTAGCTGTTGTTCTTCTTTGAGTTGTATTCTTTTATAGTGAGATGCTTTCTGTAGAAAGCTACCTCTTATCTGGGCTTTAGTTGCCGCCCATTCAATATCAGGAGGGTGATTTTGTTTTATTAAATTGTCTAAGGACCTTTTAAGCATATCCTGAACTTCCTGAATTATTTCCTTTTTGTTTAAGAGATTGGGGTTTAAAGACCAGTTATATCCCCGATGTATAAGTTGGTTTTGGTGGTCTTGTTAATGCATAAGGTAACTTTAGAATGGTCCGATAGGTAACGAGTACGTATGGATACTACGGGGTCAAGATTAATTAGTGCTTCTGAAATTTGAGTTCGCTTAATGTTAAAACTGCTTGCTTGTTGCATGATTTCTGTGGACTTGATGTATCCTTTTTTGGGTTCTGATATGTATTCCAGTCCCCACCTATGATCATGTAATGGTTATTGTATTGGTTTAAGATAGGGTACAATGATGTGAAAAAGGAGTGCTGGTTGTTACAGGGTGCATATACATTGAGAAGTAATATAGGTTTATCATAAAGGGGAGTTGAAAGGATTATATAACACCATCTTCCTTATCTATTTTGAATTCTAAGATTTTATCTTTGTAATGATTCTTAATGATTATAGTTACTCCTGCACTGTTTGTTTTGCCTTCAGATGCTGTAATGTCTCTTATCCACTTTTTTTTCTTTGATATCCAACCATTGTTTATTAGTTAAGTGTGTTTCTTGAATTAGTAAAAAGATTGCCTTAGACTGCAGAGCTAGATGTAAAAACAGTTTCCTCTTCTTAATGTTCTGGAGCCCTTTAATGTTCCATGAGTCTATTTCCCACATTTATAACGCTTTTTGTTTTGTGAAAGACTTCTTGAATATTTGTGTAAGTATGTTGGGAAGTTTTTAATTCTTAGCAAAAACATGTTATGAAAGCATTCTTTTATTCCCGTCCCTTCCCTGTGCCTACCCACTAATCTCCTGGACCAGGAATTTAACAGGACCTTACAAGATTTGTTTTTTGTATTTATTTGTGTTATTGGTATATGAATACCTTGTGTATTAGTTTACCATGGGTGAAAGAGTCTTAATGGTCCTGTGTGACCTAACACTATTTGTACAAAGCCTATCCCACTCATTCTCATGTGGTACTTTCTAATGATACTCTAGTGTAAACATCTGCAAACCTTTGATGTTCACTTGAAAATTCGAAAAACTCAAAAAAAATCAACAAATCCTCCACAAAATCATGTTGTCATACATACTTCAAATAAACTAAAGATGTTAACACAAAGTGAAGTAACAGGGCTCTTTAACATAACTTACTTTAGACCACACATGATGTGCAACTGTTTCCTCTAAATGTTCTACAATAATGCACATTGTTTGTGATGTGTTATTATAAGAAACATACTTTTCAACTTATATAAACCTTCATCCTAAAACTGTAATGATTATTTGCATGGCTGATAGGTAAAAATCATTTTAGCTATGCTGCACTGTATTTTCTTTTACTATACATTGTGCAAACATGCATGAGGCCAGTTAACCCCTTTCATTCGTGTTAGTTGACTTACTTGGAAATATTACTGAAAAGTTTAACACCTTCTTGTTTTGAAAAATGCTCAGGTGGCTTATTTGCAGGCTCAGTAGGCTCTGTTTCAGTTTTTATACCTTACCATAATGGTTGATCTATGAATCCCTGACTGGCAGAATGACACAGATTCCTATCACTGAATGCAGATGATTGATAGCGTCACATAACAAGAGATCAGGAGATCATGGTACATCTGCATATGATGGTGGATCCATACCTAGTGCAGTTGTTCACCGATCTAAAGAAAATACTGCCAGGAACCACCACGATAAAAGAAGATGAATTTATTATGAAACAAAACAAGCGCTTTCACGCATTAATATGCACTTCATCAGGTTATAAGTTACACAGAAATGAATTCACTTTATGTAGTAAAAACCAGCTTCAACCAAAGACAATTATCAAGATTTTTCAATTAATTAATTAAACATAATTGTTAAAAAGAAACACCCATTTTCAGCATCATCTTAAACGGCAAATTAGTTGCTGAATTAAAACACAAACAACATTTTTGCACCAATCTAAAACAAATCAAAAAATGCAATATATGATATCAAGACTGCATACTCTATGAAGGCACTAATATCTGTCTCTATGTATAATCATAACCATTTCATGTCACGTATCATGTTTGAGTTTTATAGCTGCATACTCTAAATAATATACATTGTATTGTTTTAAATAATCCAACCCAAACTGGCTGTCATGAACTGACAGCCAGTCTACGTCCTCCAAGCAATGCACATTGTATTATTCTGTGTAAGATCGCTTAGACCCGCTTTCAAATGTAAATCAGAACAACGATCATTTTAATATTTTAAATAAACCAAGCTAAATTAGCTGTCATGAGCTGACAGCTAATCTACATCTTCTAAGCAATGCACATTGTACCATTATATGCAAAACGGCCAAAACCCGTTTTCAAATATAAATCAGAGTGACGAGTAGTTGTCTTGTTTTTACTTTATATAAATAAATTCATAGACAAAGCATATTTAAAAACGCAAATATTATCATGGCACGTGATATCAAAAAAATGTAAAGCCGCTAACTTAAAACTTACTGAGACTTTTATATACAATAGTATTGAGATCTGAAGTCACTGGCCTTAAATAAATAGTAACATGAATACAAAATACTTGAGCAAGGACAAACACTATATGACCACTAGATGGCAAATGGGCCATATATATATGAGTGTATAAACAAAAATACAAATAATAAATATTGTATATCTGATATTGTGGTGCATTCTAGGCTCCAATATCTCTTGATAGTGTTAGTGGAGAAGTAATACACCAAGCTGGCATAATTACACATTTTCAAAAGACTTCCTTTATAAGTTTATCTGGCTAAGATATAGCCATGAGTCCATTTATGCTACCAACTAAAAAGTTATTGTAATTCAAATATACTACGAATATATACATAATACAACAATTTATTATATGACCATTGGGATGCTATGAGGTCTTAGAGCGACCCTAACAATACATTTTCAAAAGACTTCCTTTAAAAGTTTATCTGGCTAAAATATAGCCATGAGTCCATTTATGCTACCAACTAAAAAGTTATTGTAATTCAAATATACTACGAATATATACATAATACAACAATTTGTTATAAGACCATTAAGATGCTATGAGGTCTTAGAACGACCCTAATAATACAGGACGTATATTAATGGCGGTGTTGAGCCCTGGGGGTACATGTGCTTTTAACCTTAAAATCCATTTGAGCTCAAACATTTCAATAGTGCCAATATGGTCTCCTCTCCTATTTCGATTAATAATTTGTAGTACTTGAAAACTAAACTTATGTCCAGAATTCTCATTACAGTGTATTGCCAATGCACTAGTTGTATTTCCCTTTCTGATATCGTACACATGATTGTAGGCACGATCTCTGAGTCTTCGGGAGGTCATGCCTACGTAGTAACTATCACATTGATCGCATTTTGCTAAATAAATAACATTTTGAGTATTGCAAGTTGCATAAAAAGTTGGCCTGAAATTAAACTTGATACCCAAAGTCCTAAGGTCCTGCTCCCTACTTATGAATGCACATATGGAGCATCTGCCACATGCATATGTGCCCGTCTTTATCTGAGTTCGAATGTCAGTTTGTTTCATCTCATGTTTGTCCTTACATAAAAGCCTCTTCAGATTCATGCAATTATTGAATCTAAAGCTAGGCTTGTTACCTAATAATGTATAAAGATATGGCTCAGATAATAAAATTTTCCAATTCCTTTATAATTTTGGTGAGTTGCTCAACATCACTAGTGTATTTAATATCATATTTAATTTTGCCATTTTTCTCAGTATTATGTTTTGCTTTCCCTCTATAATTATTAGGGACAACATTATTTATAACTGAATTTATTACATCATTGATCAGATTCATAGGATATCCTCTGTCCAAAAAGAAGTCCTTCTGTTGCTCAATCAAGCATAAAGCATCCTGTCTGTCTGTACATATTCTAAGTATCCTATTAATCTGCCCTTTTATAATATTACGGAAGATATGCCGCGGATGCATACTACTATAGTGGAGAATGCTATTTCTCCAACATGACTTACGATATAGAGTGGTAGTAAGGCAATTATCGCCCTTTTTTACTATAGAAATATCTAGAAAATTGACCCTAACTAGAGAATACTCATAAGTAAATGTTAAAAAAGAGGTGGTGCTATTCATATAGCCTACAAACTCTTCCAGCTCTTCCACACTACCATTCCATAATAGAATGACGTCATCTACAAAGCGTCTGTAGATGACTACTTTGTCAAATCTGGAATCACTAAATACATTCTCCTTTTCCCATCTGTGGATAACTAGGTTAGCATATGCGTTCGCACAGGGAGTGCCCATGGCAACTCCCCATGTTTGCGCATATGTCATATCATTGAACAAAAAAACATTATTGTTTAGAACTAAGTCCAAAAGGCAGCAAATGTTCATGATCTCATTGCTATCTATGGTTCTTTGTTCAACCAGATGAAGCCTAATAGCATCCAGTCCATACTCATTAGGGATACTAGTAAAGAGACTTTTTATGTCCAAAGTGACTAGTAGTGTATTAGCTTTAAGATTGTCAATTACCTGATCTTGTTTCAGGTCATCTAGCAAGTCATAAGAGTTTTTAAGAATTGTCGGTATTTCTTTAGTTATCCACCCCAACTTAGATTGTATGTATAGAGATGCATTCTCGGTGACCCAATGGTCACCCGATACTATAGGTCGTAATGGTGGGGGGTACTCGCCCTTGTGTAATTTTGGCAGGCCCTTTATGACCGGTATAAGAGGTGACTCTATCTTCAAAAAATCATACAATGGCTTATCTATAGATCTGGTCATGAGCATATCATACAACGTGTCATGTACGTAGTTAATTATAAATGTGACCTTAAGTTTGTCAATGACTTTATAAGCTTTTTCATCATTGAGCATTGCATTCATTAATTGGTCATAAAAGCTTTTCTCAAGGGCAACGATCCCCCCTCCCTTATCAGCTGGCTTAAATACAACTTCTTTATTGCTAGTTAGGGCATCTAAAGAATGTTTCTGTTTTTGACTTAAATTTATAAAAATGTTACTGTGTTTATCACACTCATAATAACCATAGAAGTCCTGCTCACATGTGCGCATAAAACAGTCTATAGTTGGCGTCAAAGGAGGTATAAACGTACTTCTTCTTTTATGTGCTATCACATTATAAGCTGAAATATGGCTGTCAGATGAATCATCTTTAAATAACACTTTGAGGCATAATTTCCTTGCAAACAAACGTAAACTTATCAGAGTATCAGATAACACACTATGGCTGGAGGGTATAAAAGATAGCCCTCTATTTATTAGTGATTGTTCTTCTAATGAGAACGATCTGTTTGTTAAATTAAAAAATAGAGAGTTCAAATCTTCGTTCTTCTTCTCCGCTCCGGTGTTTCTTCCGAAAGTTTCCTTTTTCCTCTTCCCCTGCTCCCCGAGCGTGTGCGTGTCGTGTCCTTGTAGGGGAGCGGGAAGTTTAAAGGCATGGGTATGCCAAGAGTGTTATTTTTGCTGAAAGTTTTAGGTTTGGCGCCTGAGCTTTCTGATATATTCAGACCAAGTTGATTACACGGTAAGGACAAGCTGGGTATATTGGAAGCAGCAGGTTCATGGTGAATAGTATCATCCGTCTGTGCGGAAAGGACTGGTCTATTGTTTGATGATTCTACTAAAGTAGTAACTGTACCTTCATTAACTATGTTCGTGGTTAATGAAGAATGGGTTACATGAGCATTAGTTTGTGAACTGGCTCTGGGCCATATAAAGATACGCCCTGATTGAAAATCTTCACAATCCCGTTTGAGTTTCTTAATTTTCACTTGCTCTAACTTATTACTATACAACATTAACTGTCTGTTCATAGACTGTATTTTAGAGATACAAAATTCAGTCTTAAAATTAGCAATTAAAAAATCATATTGTTCCTCTACCTTAGCCAATAATTCCTTCTCGACAGGTGTAAAGTACTCCAACAAAAGCTGTATATACTGATTTCCAAAGTCAATATTTAGCTGTTGCCACCTACGAAGCAATTCAGGGTGGCTATCCCCGTAACTTGGCATGCATAAAACACGCATACCTCGGGGAATGACCTTGAAATGCAGGCATGCCTGGAGATGCCTTCTTTGCCAGACAAACCTGTGCAGTCGATACATGTCATTTTCTAGAGTTCTTAAATGTCCAAAGAAATCATGCAGATTCTCACTGTTCGTTGAGGTATCATCCAGAATCTCTTGGCTAGTATCTAGCCGTAAAAGTGGATTGTCTTGTTGATAAAATAGAGAATTCCAACTATCAGTTCGCGTAATACCTGTTGGGTTGTAATCCAACTCAATGTTCGGCACATCCATCGTGTGAGGAACGGCTAAGTAAATCAAGAGGAACACCAACAGCAATAAAAAGCAGCCGATCATCCAAAGGTTCCGTGCACCAAGTGAAAAGGTAAACTAAAGAAAATACTGCCAGGAACCACCACGATAAAAGAAGATGAATTTATTATGAAACAAAACAAGCGCTTTCACGCATTAATATGCGCTTCATCAGGTTATAAGTTACACAGAAATGAATTCACTTTATGTAGTAAAAACCAGCTTCAACCAAAGACAATTATCAAGATTTTTCAATTAATTAATTAAACATAATTGTTAAAAAGAAACACCCATTTTCAGCATCATCTCAAACAGCAAATTAATTGCTGAATTAAAACACAGAAAGCATTTTTTCACCATTCTAAAACAAATCTAAAGATATAATATGTAATATCAAGGCTGCATATTCTATAAAGCCACTAATATCTGTCTCTATATATAATCATAACCATTTCATGTCACGTATCATGTTTGAGTTATATAGCTGCATACTCTAAATAGTATACATTGTATTATTTTAAACAAGCCAATACAAACTAGCTGTCATGAGCTGACAACCAGCCTGCATCCTCCAAGTAATGCACATTGTATTATTCTATGTAAGGTCGCTTGGACCCGTTTTCAAATATAAATCAGAACACTGATCGTTTTATTATTTTAAATAAACCAAGCTAAATTAGCTGTCATAAGCTGACAACTAACCTGCATCTTCTAAGCAATGCACACTGTGTCATTATGTGTAAAACGGCTTAGACCCGTTTTCAAATATAAATCAGAGCGACTGATAGTTGTCTTGTTTTTACTTTATACAGTTAAATTCATAGACAAAACAAATTTAAAAACACAAATATTATCATGGCACGTGATATCAAAAAAATGTAAAGCCGCTAACTTAAAACTTACTGAGACTTTTATATACAATAGTATTGAGATCTGAAGTCACTGGCCTTAAATAAATAGTAACATGAATACAAAATACTTGAGCAAGGACAAACACTATATGACCACTAGATGGCAAATGGGCCATATATATATGAGTGTATAAACAAAAATACAAATAATAAATATTGTATATCTGATATTGTGGTGCATTCTAGGCTCCAATATCTCTTGATAGTGTTAGTGGAGAAGTAATACACCAAGCTGGCATAATTACACATTTTCAAAAGACTTCCTTTATAAGTTTATCTGGCTAAGATATAGCCATGAGTCCATTTATGCTACCAACTAAAAAGTTATTGTAATTCAAATATACTACGAATATATACATAATACAACAATTTATTATATGACCATTGGGATGCTATGAGGTCTTAGAGCGACCCTAACAATACATTTTCAAAAGACTTCCTTTAAAAGTTTATCTGGCTAAAATATAGCCATGAGTCCATTTATGCTACCAACTAAAAAGTTATTGTAATTCAAATATACTACGAATATATACATAATACAACAATTTGTTATAAGACCATTAAGATGCTATGAGGTCTTAGAACGACCCTAATAATACAGGACGTATATTAATGGCGGTGTTGAGCCCTGGGGGTACATGTGCTTTTAACCTTAAAATCCATTTGAGCTCAAACATTTCAATAGTGCCAATATGGTCTCCCTCTCTCCTATTTCGATTAATAATTTGTAGTACTTGAAAACTAAACTTATGTCCAGAATTCTCATTACAGTGTATAGCCAATGCACTAGTTGTATTTCCCTTTCTGATATCGTACACATGATTGTAGGCACGATCTCTGAGTCTTCGGGAGGTCATGCCTACGTAGTAACTATCACATTGATCGCATTTTGCTAAATAAATAACATTTTGAGTATTGCAAGTTGCATAAAAAGTTGGCCTGAAATTAAACTTGATACCCAAAGTCCTAAGGTCCTGCTCCCTACTTATGAATGCACATATGGAGCATCTGCCACATGCATATGTGCCCGTCTTTATCTGAGTTCGAATGTCAGTTTGTTTCATCTCATGTTTGTCCTTACATAAAAGCCTCTTCAGATTCATGCAATTATTGAATCTAAAGCTAGGCTTGTTACCTAATAATGTATAAAGATATGGCTCAGATAATAAAATTTTCCAATTCCCCTTTATAATTTTGGTGAGTTGCTCAACATCACTAGTGTATTTAATATCATATTTAATTTTGCCATTTTTCTCAGTATTATGTTTTGCTTTCCCTCTATAATTATTAGGGACAACATTATTTATAACTGAATTTATTACATCATTGATCAGATTCATAGGATATCCTCTGTCCAAAAAGAAGTCCTTCTGTTGCTCAATCAAGCATAAAGCATCCTGTCTGTCTGTACATATTCTAAGTATCCTATTAATCTGCCCTTTTATAATATTACGGAAGATATGCCGCGGATGCATACTACTATAGTGGAGAATGCTATTTCTCCAACATGACTTACGATATAGAGTGGTAGTAAGGCAATTATCGCCCTTTTTTGTTCACCGATCTAGGAATTGCCGCATGCTGTTGACTTCATGCCTAGAGACTTAAATCCAGCCTGTGATATTAACAGGATCTGCTGGAGAGAAAGGTATGTATGCAGAGACCACCCCTTCTCTGGAACAGACAACACGTAAAGAAGAGTCCCTCCCTAACCCAGTCTAAGTGTAACTTGGACAATTACATGGAAAACAGGAAATTCATCCCTGGTTTAGCACCTATGTTTCTAATGAACACAGGCAACCTGTAAATGGTTCATCTCCAGGTCCATGCTTATACTTATCAAGGGTATCAGAACTTGTCAGAAATTTGGGATGCATGGCTAGGCTTAAAAAGACCCTTGTGGTAGTTAGGCTAGTAAACATCTATGAACCATATTTTAAAAAGGCCTTACTGAACTGTCCGTCTAACATTTCTATTTAATCTATATTTTGCAGATCAAAAACAATGTGCAGTGGTAGGGATATGCACTACTGTCCAAATCCAAAGTGATACACACATCATATTAAGTATCTCTGTCCTCAGCTGTTAAAATACAAGACATAAGACAGAAAGATTGATAAAGATTTTTAAAGCATACATGGAGAAGGGAACAACACATTTTACCAAAAGAAAGAGAATATGCATAGGCTGTGATGCTGAAGCAGTACAGAAAATGAGAGGGTTAATCTGATCTGTACTGACAGAAAAAGAATTCAGATGCACCTAAGCCAAGAAAAGAAAATATTTTGTTTGGATTGTTGATCTCAATCCAGTTAGATGCGAATGCATTTTGAATGATCTTTTATAAGTAAAAGTAGCTGAAATAAAAGAAAACGGCCTTGGAGATTACTGAGCTCCCCGCAGAGGACTGTAAGGCCTGCAGTAACAAGGCCCCATGATTGCAGTCTGCCAGGTTTTGGTTCACAAATACATTAGTTGTGGTGTGAAAATACTTCATTTGCATCTAATTTGAATGTTTCTGAAATGGATTAACTACAATGAGTAGCTGACTTACAGGGGAGGTTAGCATAATGGTCAATTTGCTTTCCTCACAGACACAAAGTACAGGGGTTTGAGACTCACCCATGGGAAAATGACTAGACTTAAAGTGGTCCAGAAGGACAGCTAGTCCAGGACTTAGCTATGAACCTATGAACCTGTCAGCATTTCCCCTGGTAATAAGCAGTGTTGGATGGATGGACAAAAAAATGTATTGCAAGGCTTCCATAAATTTAAAAATCCAGCTAAGTGGATTTACCCCAGAATTATTAAAGACACAGCTAGGTTTATAAGGGCCCTAGCTGTCATTAGTCTACTACAGACATATGAACCTAGGCGACCTCCTCCCTCAGCCATTGTCACACATGCAGTATCACATTTACACACAAACACACATACCAGAGACCCGATACCTGTTCCTATGTTCGGAACATCCCCGATGTCTCCCTTTCATGATCTTGCAAATGATGGAACATTGCAGTCATTCATTAATGCTAGACATTAGAGTTGCACATTCATATCTGTCAGTGCAATTGTCTGTGGTGTCTAGCATTCCCCTAGACTCATGTATTATTAAACAAATATCCCTGGTGTCTAGAGTGTCCCCAGTCCCATTAAATGATGTTATGGCATGAGAAGTGAATGTAATCCCTGGTGTTTGATGGTTACCCCAATTCCTGTTAAGTTCCATTAAGTCATTAGAAGTAAACGTAATCTCTAGTGTTTAATTGTTACCCTAATTCCTGTTAAGTGCCATTGAGGCATTCATTAGAAGTAAAAATAATCTCTGGTGTTTAGTGGCTACCCCAGTCCCTGTGATGTACAAGTTCTACCAAGGTATGACCCAAACAGGTAAATCCCTGGTGCCTAGTGGCCCCCCCTCCTCACATATGGTATAAGTGAAACCTAGCCAAAGCTATCAAGAGCTGTAGGTGAGATTTCAGGTATGACAACCCCCACCCTTATCTTACTACAGGAATAGTCACACCACACACACACTCACACACACACACACACACACACACACACACAAACACACTCGTGCACACACACACACACACACACACACACACACACACACACACACACACACACACACACACACACACACACACAGAATAAATACCACAGGGGCACAGCAGTGAGGAGCAATAGAGGAGATTTCAGGTATGACACCCCCCACCCTTATCCCACCACAGAAACAGTCATGGGTCTATATCAGCAAATTGAAACAGCATAAAGCCGAACACCATTTCATTGACACATATGCGTCGAACTCCCAGTTAACTGAATGGCCAGATCACTGATTTATTATGCAGGGAAAAAAATCAGTAGGCCAACTACACAAGATACACCAGAACAAACATTACAAAGTGGGGGGCTTTCCCCCCACACTCCCCAATGTGGGGGGCTGTGCCCCTATAACTCAATATCCTAACTCTGAGATCACACTACAGTGGAGAAAAGGGCAAATTTACAGCGACAGCCAAACATTTTTTTCCCCTGGGGGAAAAAATCAGCGATCTGGCTGTTTGGTTAACTGGGAGTTCAAAAAAGAAAAACAAATACCACCAACAGTTGAATATTGGAACAAGCTGATCACTGCTTCCACTACACTATTGTTGTAAAAGTAGAAGTTAGCATTATGGGGGGACCATGGTCATTAAGACTTGAGGAGAGGGATTCAAAGATGGCCACCATTCTTTAAACACTGCAAGTCTACAGCTCTTCAGATATCAGAAATAAAATCTAACCCTGTGGAGACATCACAAGAGTAAACAAGTGAATTGGCAGCAATAACTAAAGTACTAAGATCTATCTTCATTTCTGAGAGGAAAAAATAGAGAAAAAATATTTCTTAACAGCAGGATTGGAACTGATGGTCAGCCTGACTCTGAACAGAGCAACATACAAAGGAATTTTACATCTCTCAGCTGAAGCCTTACTCCTGATATAAATAGGTTTGCAGTATATCAAAATGTCAAAAGAAGACAAAACTATGGAAATCACAACTTCTAAAACTAAACTATCAGCTTTGCAATCACCGGAGAAAGAAGCTATCTTTAAAAGACAGAAAACAGTTACACAAAGGGAGACTACAAAAACAGGAATAACAAACAAACCAGATCAACCGGTCAGTATGGAGGAAATTAAATCAGCACTGCTACCTATTCAAGAAGCCTTAAAAGAATTATCAACTCAAATGCTTACGTTTAGTGCCACATGTAATCAAGTTTTGGAAAGGATGGCTAAAGCAGAAACCAGAATAGCTGAAAGTGAGGATAAAATAATAATGCTTACGAAGAAAACAGACTCTCATGACACAGACATTCAAATAATGCAGAATAAAATTTTGGACCTGGAAGCAAGATCCAGACAGAATAATATAATAATTAGAGGAATCCCAGAAACAATCCAATACAATGAGCTTAATGCTACCATAATACAAATACTTGAAACACTGTTTAAGGACTCTGACAGTGTTAAACAGATTGTTATAGAAAGAGCTCACAGAGCACTCAGAGAATCATTTGCTTCAAATACACCTAGACCTGTTTATGCTAAAATACTGAATTACCAAGATGCAAGCGAAATACTTCTAACTATTAAAAAGAATGGTGGACTTATCATGTGGCAAGATAACAAGATTTCCATGACACAGGACTTACCAATACAAATAAGGCAATCCGCGCAAATGCTAGCTCCATACTGCAAGTTTTTGATTGAAAAAAACATCAGATTCCAAATGAAGTTTCCTAATACTTTAACTTTCGCAGTGGATGGTACTAAATATTCAATAAACATTAAAAAAGAAGCAAAACCTACCTTTTTTAAGCTTTTCAAAGCACTGCCACTTTCAGAAGCTTGATCAAAGCATTCAGGCTTTTCTTTCAGCATCAGACAGACTGGGATTCCATATTTATGATGATCCGAGGCTTTATAACTCTTTGTTTGTTCTTTTCTTTTTACCAGGCCCTGGGAAACACTTAATTACCTCCTTACCTCAAAGTTCCAGTGTCTCCACGAGGTTTTTCCGAAGATTTATGGCTTCAATGATCACAAACAAGCCACAAAGTAGCAGGAAGTCCTTTGGAGCCTGCAGGGGGACTGATTTCAACGTAACGCATCCGGGAGGTCTGTCCGCGAACTGGTTCCCCATCACGAAATTGAAATTTGAGAAAATAAGCTGAGCAAGCAGGAAGGACTATAGGGAAGCTGTAGAAACTGTTTAAAGTTAAAAATGAAGCTTCCTGGACTTATTTGGAGGGTAAATAGCTTCAGTGGGATATGAGGAATGTACAGCTGTTCAGGTAGGAAATACTAATGTGAATGAGCTGGTTAAAATAGAAGAGGTCTATATTGTACTGTGAATGACTATGGTAATTGTGTCTCTATGTCTCTGTTTTTGTTGTTTTTTTTTTCTTTCCTCTCTTCTTCTCTTAGATAGCTTTTGTTTTTTTTTCCTTTTTCATTTTTAATTAGGAAATGTATGTGTATGATTTGGCTAATAGAGTAACATGATGATGTTTGTATAACAAATGTATGCAAAACTGTGAACTTGAATTGTTTCAAATATTACAGTTAGTTTTTCCCTTTCTCTAGTATTTTAAATGTATTTTATATAGACACAGTCATTTAGCCATATGCTTTCTGTAGTACAGTCTTACTGTTTCACATAACATTTTACAAGTTTTAGCAGACTGTTACCTTTGAAAGAAGACAATTAACTAAAGCAGTTAGAACATTTAATTAAAATAAGCTTAGAATTGCATTGCAATGTTTAACAACTGTTTGTTTTATCTAAGAATTAATAATTACTAGTGTATATGACAAGAAGTTAAAATATATTAGGGTTATTGCTGATTATTAATATAGTGAGATATTAGTTAAACTGGATTTTCATACAACAATTAGTAAATGTATTTGATTATACAAATATGTCCAGAGCTGTAGTTCAGTAGTTAGTAGTGTTTAGTAGGGAATGTTTGGATTAAGCTTTGTAGATTTAGAGATAGTAGTTGTAGGTTTTTTGCATGGGGTTTTTATGTTAGGTTGTAGAGTTAGAAATTTACAGAACCAGAGACATTCAAGTAATGTGAAAAACCTATGTACATCCTGGTCCAGAGGAATAGTGGATAAGCACTGGGTAGGGATGGGATGTCAGATTTGCTTCCAAATAATTCATGACAAGTTAAAATACTGTAATCTAAGATTATGTCTTAATAGTAGGAATAGGAATACACTTTTGAAAAGCTTCACATGTAGACAATAGAATCTTGAAATGTTAAAGGACTCCAGAACATGCGAAAGAGGAAGCTATTTTTACACCTGTTTTTCCAATCAAAAGCAGACTTTATTTCACTACAAGAAACTCATTTGACTAATGATCAGTGGGATATGCTGAAGGATAAGAAATGGATTAGGGAGATAGTGGCGGTGGAAGGGACAACGAACAGTGCAGGGGTGGCAATTATAATTAAAAACCGATACCAAGAAAAAATCTTAGATATCAAGGTAGATAAAGAGGGACGGTGGTATTTAGTGATCCTGGTATCCAAGTTCTATGATAAACCCATAGTACTTATGAATATATACGCCCCTTCCACTAATCAGCACCATTTTATAACTTCACTTTACTCCATCTTACAACAATATAATAACTGTTATATATTAATGGGAGGGGATTGGAATTCATATCAAGATCCCAAATTAGATAAACTCGGTTCATCTAAAGCTTTTAATAAACAGGCAATGTTAGCATTGAAAGAATTTAAAACCAATTTTAAATTATATGACCCATTTAAACATACACATACGCATATGAAAGCAGAGAATTTTACTTTTTACTCAAGCTGCCATAAAATGTGGTCAAGAATTGATTTTTTTTTTATCTCAGAAGTACTGATTGTGGCTGACCCATGTGTTTTTACCCAAGCACGATAACTATCAGACCACTCAAATATTACATTAACATTAAACAATAATAATATGAGTAATAGGAGACTTTGAGGATATAATTGGTCTTTAAATCCATATTTACTAAGGAAAGATGACATATTGAAAGAAGTTAACGAGACACTCAAACAGTTACTCCAGAACCTCCTCAAAAATAGACACCCTGTTGATATAGAATGGGCTACAACTAAAGCCCAAATAAGAGGGATTTTCCTTCAGAAAGCTACATATTATAAAAAAATGCAAAATAAGGAACCGCAAGAATTACAAACCAAAATTAAATTACTAGATCAGGAGCTAATGAGGAACTACAATAAACAAACAGAAACAGACTTATTAAAATGTCAAAAAGATTTGTTTTTATTACATAATAGTAAACTATCATTTTATGAACAGAGAAATTTAGTGAAATACACAAATCATATTCAGACTCCCTCAAAAGCACTAGCACGAATTATTAACCAAACAAAATCAACATTATTAATACCTGAAATATGTTATAACAATAGAACATATACTAATAAGGCAGATATTATGAATACTTTTGAAACAATATTTGATCAGGTATATGGTGATCAGCAGATATTTTTATCAGACAAAGTTAGGAAAGATTTCTTACAGAAGATCACATTCCCGAGTATTGATGATGTGTCTCATAGGGATTTAATTAAACCAATTTCAGCGGAAGAAGTAACAGAAACAATTAAGAAGCTGAAACCACATAAAGCCCCAGGGCCGGATGGATTGACCTCTGAATTCTACAAAACTTTTAGTGAGATTTTGAGTAGAATACTTCCACAGACATTTAATTATATAATTCAAAATAAAATTAATGATCCCCACTTTAATGCTTCAAATACATTTTTGATACCGAAAGATAAAAGTGATCTTAAAAACCCAGATAATTATAGACCCATTTCGCTCTTGAACCTTGACATGAAAATTATGACATCTATTCTGGCAAATATACTGAAAAGAGTCACAAATCTAATAATATCAGAGGAACAGGTGGGGTTCATGGATGGAAGACAGACCACTGATAATACATTAACGCTTCACACATTAATCTCCTATGTCAAGTACAAAAATTTCAATATTTATGCACTCATAATTGACGCGCAGAAAGCATTTGACAGAGTTAACTTGGTATATCTATTTGATATGTTATCATACTTCAATATACCTCAGGATTTTATCTTAACATTAAGGAAAATATATAATAACACATACACAAATGTATTTATCAATCAAGAATGCTCTAAAAGAATACAAATTAAAAATGGTACCCGACAAGGGTGCCCATTATCTCCTATTTTATTTAATCTCTATTTGAAACCATTATTTTTATATCTTAAACAAAATGTTTTTTACAATCCCCCAATATTATATGGTATGAAGATAAATATGGCTGCTTTTGTAGATGATTTAAATATATATTGTACCACACCTGTATCAGATACTGAGAAAATATTAAAAGCAGTAGAAGACTTTGAGAAAATCTCTAACTATAAACTTAATTTTAAGAAATCCAAAATATTCCCACTAAAGACACCTACACCATTCTCATTGCTACCATTGATAGGACAAGTAATGACGGAAGAGAGAACAAAATATCTGGGTATTATATTTTCAACTGATAATAGAGATTTTTTTATAAATAATGTTAAATCAACTTGGGATCAGATAACATTAGATTTGACAAGATGGAGTAAACTGAAATTACCAATGATGGCAAGAACTGCAATTATCAAAATGAATGTTCTTCCAAGAATACTATATATACTTAGAGCCACACAACTTAGAATCATGAGGAAATTTTTTAAACAGCTTCATATAGGACTAGGGAGATTTATTTGGGAGCCTAGGAAAATGAGGATAACATACAAGAAATTGATGGCTCCAAAAAATAGGGGAGGTCTAGATTTACCGGATTTTGAAACTTATTACTTGATAATTAATGCTAATAGAATTTTAAGGGCGATTCTCTTTGATAAGGATAGTCTGAAATGGGCACCCAAATGGTTGGTCTTAACATATAGACATGTAATTAAAGTGGGAATTAACTGTAAAGCTCTACCCTTTTTGAATAGAGGAACACTGAGTAAATTTGATTTAATGGAACACATAAAATGCTATATAACTTCAATTTATTTATTTATTTTACATTTGTTGACCGGGCTAGTCCAACTGGATACATGTCCTTTTTCAGTGGAGGCCCGAGGAGAAAAGCTCCAAGTACATAAAACATTTAATATCACAAGTTTGTTAGATTTACAGTACAATAATGTATCACAATACATTATGAAAAATAAGATTGGTACATAGCACAATGGGAATTAATTATATTCAAATGATAAGAAGGAAAATACTAGAGAGGAGGTAGGGAAATTAAGGATAGAAGAGACATCATTCAGGATAAGACAAGACTTGTAAGGATAGTTAGGTAGGTGGGTTAGGTTGTGAAGCTAAAGAGTAAAAAGGACAGTAAGTAAAGTAGTTCTAAGAAATAGGTTTTAAATTGAAAGTATGAAGGAAAACAGGGTAGTACATAGGAAAAGCAAGAGAGGAGAGATTAGTCAGGGTTATTACAAGAACATAACCAGTGGTTGGAGAGGAAATGTTTAAGGTTAGATTTGAATAGAGGGAGAGATGTAATAGCTGTAAGGTCAGTAGGTAAGTGGTTCCATATTTTCCCAACAAAGTTAGAAAAGAGAGAGTCTCCTGCAGAGTTATAAGAGAAAGATGTTTGCATCTGCATTTTGTTAGTAGAGTAACTTTTTTAGGTTGGAATATGGTGTTATGAGTGTGGAGAATTGGGGTGTTATTGGGTTGATGAAGGACTTTATGGGCAATAATAAGTTGGTTGAATTGTAAAAGGTGAGGTAACTCTAGCCAACCTAGTTGTTTAAGGTTCTGACAGTGATGTGTCCTATATGGTGAGTTAGTGGCAAACCTGGCAATGTTATTATATGATTTGGCTAGTTTCTTAAGATTGTTTTGAGACAAGTTGGTGTAAATGGGGGAGGCATATAATAGGGTAGAGATTAAGTGAGTTCTTGCAATTGTAGTTCTGGCTAGTGGAGTAAGAAATTGTTTGATTCTGTACAGGGATCCTAGTTTTTTGTTAGTAGATTGTATTGCAGTGTGTATGTGAGTGTTGAATTTTAATTGGTTATCTATTGTGATACCAAGAAGTTTGGTGGTAGTCTCAGGAGATATAATGGTACCATTATTAGATTTCAAGGTAAACTGAAGAGGGGTAGATGAGTGTGAGGGTGTAAAGAGTAATAATTTGTTTTTTTTTTTGGGTTGAGGAGAAGACAATGGTTTAAGAACCATTTTTCTATAGTTGTGAATGATTTTTGCGTGAGAGAAAGAAGTTCAGTTTGGGAAGACGCTGAACAAATGATTGTGGAGTTGTCAGCATATTGTATGCAGGTGGAGAAGGGAACAGAGAGATGTAGATCATTGATAAAAATGGAGAATAGTAGTGGACCTAAGATAGAGCCCTGTGGGACTCCTAGGGATGTAGGAAGAAGTTCAGAAAGATTATTCTGCCAGAGTACAGCTTGTTTTCGGTTATCCAGGTAGGATGTAAACCAGTTCAGGGCAGAATTATCGAGAGATAGGGACTTTAGAAGGTGAAGTAGAAGTTTATGGTTGACCATGTCGAAGGCCTTAGAAAGGTCTACAAAGAGTGCTGATGACAGGGAATTATTGTTGCGATTTTTGTTGATACAGTTGGTAAAGGAAAGAAGGGCAGTGGTAGTACTGTGGAAAGGGTGAAAGCCATGCTGACAGTTGGATAAGAGATTATGGTGGATAAGGTGGGAAATTAATTGTTTATGGATACATTTTTCCATAATTTTGGCCAGTGGAGATAGTAGAGCTATGGGACGGTAGTTTGAGTAATCAGCAGAATCACCTCCTTTGTGAATAGGAATAATATGTGAGATTTTCCAGATAGATGGAATAGTACTTTCTTTAATTGTTCTATTAATAAGTATAGAGATAGGGTAGGCAATAGCTGTGGCACCTAGTTGGAGGTATTCCCCTGGTAAATTGTCAGCTGAGGGGGTAGAAGGTTTAAGTTTTTGAAGTAAGGAAGAGATATAGGAGGTGGATATTGGTTCTAGGTGGAATGGAGGGGGTGTGGGGTTGGTAGCGGGCAAGTTGGCAGTATCTGGATTTTGTTGATTAGCTAAATTTTGTACAGCTGAAGTAAAGAAAGTATTAAAAGCATTTGCTGTTTGTGTAGGGTCATTAGTGTTGGAGCCAAGTGGATGTGGTGTGTCTAGTTTACCTGGGGATATGAGCCTGTTAATAGAAGTCCAGAACTTCTGAGGTTGTTGAAGGGAAGATTTTTGTAGTTGGATGTAGAAGTTCTTTTTGTCCTGTAGGATAGCTTTTTTTGTTATGTTTCTTTGTTGCCTGAAATGTTGATGATCAGTTATGTGTTTTGAGGTGCGCCATTTTGCCCAGGATTTATTCCTGGATAGGATAAGTTTTTTAGTCTGGCTTGTGAGCCATACTGCTGGTTTATTTTTCACTCTGATGTTACGGATAGGGGCATGATGGTCAAGGATTGTAAGGAAGGTATTATTGAAATAGGATACTGCTTCATTTATTGGAAGGGACTTGAGAGGTTCCCAGTTACAGTGTTTAAGTTCATTTAGGAACAGTTCCTGGTCAAAGTGTTTTTTACTGCATGCAGTTCTAACTGGGGGGGAAATATTAACATTTGTTTTATGTCTAATTATGTATATTAGAGAGTGGTCGCTAAGGTCATCAGGTAGGGTTCCTGTTATATAATTATCCTGTGGACGATTTGTTAGTATCCAGTCCAGGATACTTTCTTTGTTCAAAATCTTTTTACCTCATTAAACTTATTAAAGTATATGATGGTATTTCAACCACTTCACAAGAACCCAAACATATTATTAGGGAAGAAATTGATAGACTTACAGAAATTCCCTCTAATAAAAGATTTAATCATGTTGGATTTCTACCCCTTGCTTGGGATATCAGTTCACGATATTCTAAAAGAGAAAAGTCTCCCTATCTCCTATCTAATTATTTTGAGACAATTAAAAGATCTGGCTACAAATTATTTTAATAACTTTGAATTTAAAGAAGAGGAATTAAATATCTGTCGTAATCTTTGGGAAGCTCTGATACAAGACAAAAAATATATAACTTCCTCATATAAACTGATAAACGAGGCTAAGTATAATAAACATATTCTTTTATCAAATTACTGGAGGGAAAAGTTAACATTAGTTGATGATAAAAAGATCTTGGAAGCATTTAAACTAACATTAAAGTCTGTATCGCTACAAAAATTATTATTTACGCAATTGATGATATTCAACAATGCCTATTATACCCGTCTTACTCTTCATAAATTTGATTCAAAGAACTCACCTAACTGTCCATACTGCATAGACCAGACAGCTGACCTGCTTCACATGTTTTGGAGTTGCAAATGCATTTTTAAACTTTGGAATTCATTAAAACTTCAATTACAGAAAATGGGCTACCAACAATCAACACTCTCTTGGGAATTTATGATCCTACATATTCCCCCAGAAAATTTAGACAAATCAAAAAAGATCATAATCATGAATATTTGTTTATTAATGAAACTATACATAGCTTCAAATTGGTTGAACCCGACCCAGACATCTTGGGAAAATTTTAAAACATTAGCTATAAGACATATATTAGCGCACAAACTGTTACTCAATGACCACAAGAAACATAAATAATATTAAAATATGGGAGCAAATCTTTAATATTGTGTTGGCCTAGAGGTTCTTATCCACTGTTACTTAGGATATATATCTATAAGACAGACTCAATCTTAGATTAGTTATTGATTGTAATAATATTAAAAACTGATGGTATTTTCATGTTATATTTCCTTATAATAATCTGTTTTAATATATATCGTTTGTATAACTTTTGGAAGCAATCATGTAAATATTGTATATATATAGTAATGTGCAGTTATGTAATTGGAAAATAATAAAGACTGATTATTGAAAAAAAAAAGACTTGAGGAGAGGGAGATATTTTGGCAATTGAAGACTAATGCTTTTTCCTACCCTGGCTTAAATGACACTTTTCTTTAAAATGTGTCTTAAAATTAAAATCTTTAACCAGATAAAAATATTGACAGTGATATCAATGTTTATTTATTTATTTATTCAGTATGTGAATTTTAATATATATATATATATATATATATATATATAAATATATGGATTCACTTCATAACACTGAAACTTCAAAATACTGCAAATGACAAAACTTCATAATACTGAAGACCAAAATACTGAAAGCTCAAAATACTGAATACTCAAAATACTGAAACTCAAAATACTGAAAACACATATTGTCGTAAACTCAGCTTAAACAACATAATTATAACAATTTCTTACCAAATATATGCAGGGGGCAAGCCCCTGTACCCCACGTGGGGGCTGTTTCACTGATAATTATATATATCTACTCCAAGATTGCACTTAACTACACTATGTGCAATCTTGGAGTTGATATAT
>NC_056726.1:1073897733-1073946738 GCF_019279795.1 Protopterus annectens | reverse complement strand
CCTCCTATCCAAGTAAGGATATGGGCAACACAGGAACTATACCACAGCCCAGAATTCAGCAAAACCTGATATCTGGACTACTCTAGTTCAGAAATGGTGGGAAACAAGGATTTTTTTTTTTTTTTTTTTTTTAAGCAGAACAACAGTAGCTCAACAAAAAATGTTGTAAATGCTTTAAAAAGGGTAGCACTTGAGTGTGTAGCCTACAACAGTTAAAATACACAAAAATGACTTTTAGAAGTGCAAAAGCAGTAAAATGTGAAAACAAAGCTTTTTCAGTTCTTAGAGTAGCTACAAACTCGCTTTTCAGCAAGAATATGCAGTCGCAAGTAGAAAGGCAGAGAAAAAATACTTAATCAGTTTAAAGTCTCTCTTTTTGTCTCTCTGCTGCTTGTAACCCTCTGCAAGACCACGAGGAGCTGTGCTGAGGTGGAAACAAGTGCAAAATCGCACAAATGCGGGTTTTAAGGCAGGGAACTTGAAAGAGATAGGAATTAGCCCAAAACGGGCAATTAGCTACTAGTTGCTGGGCTGAGACCACTCCTCCAGGGACAGATAAGCTGCTCAAAGCTCCCCACTCTCACTGGTGAAAAGAGAAGCTTCCTCCTATCCAAGTAAGGATATGGGCAACACAGGAACTATACCACAGCCCAGAATTCAGCAAAACCTGATATCTGGACTACTCTAGTTCAGAAAAGGTGGGAAACAAGGATTTTTTTTTTTTTAGCAGAACCACAGTAGCTCAACAAAAAATGCTGTAAATGCTTTAAACAGGGTACCACACTTGAGTGTGTAGCCTACAACAGTTAAACAACACAAAAAACACTTTTAGAAGATCAAAAACAGTAAAATGCAAAAACAAAGCTTTTTCAGTTCTTAGCCAGCACGTAAAAATCTACTGCCAATCATTAGCGCGGACGGCGTTGTGGCTTGGCGACCTAACTTCCAGAAAAGCCGAAAGACTTTAGAGTAGCTAGAAACTCGCTTTTCAGTGAGAATATGCAGTCACAAGTAGAAAGGCAGAGAAAAAAATACTTAATCAGTTTAAAGTCTCACTTTTCTTATTTCTCCTGCTTGTAACCCTCTGCAAGACCACGAGGAGCTGTGCTGAGGCGGAAACAAGCGCAAAACCATGCAAATGCGGGTTTTAAGGCAGGGAACTTGAAAGAGATAGGAATTAGCCCAAAATGGCCAATTAGCTACTAGTTGCTGGGCTGAGACCACTCCTCCAGGGACAGATAGGCTGCTCAAAGCTCCCCACTCTCACTGGTTAACAGAGAAGCTTCCTCCTATCCAAGTAAGGATATGGGCAACACAGGAACTATACCACAGCCCAGAATTCAGCAAAACCTGATATCTGGACTACTCTAGTTCAGAAAAGGCGGGAAACAAGGATTTTTTTTTCTTTTTTTTAGCAGAACAACAGTAGCTCAACAAAAAATGCTCTAAATGTTTTAAACAGGCTAGCACACTTGAGTGTGTAGCCTACAACAGTTAAAGAATACAAAAATGACTTTTAGAATGGCAAAAACAGTAAAATGCAAAAACAAAGCTTTTTCAGTTCTTAGAGTAGCTAGAAACTTTTCAGTGAGAATATGCAGTCGCAAGTAGAAAGGCAGAGAAAAAAATACTTAATCAGTTTAAAGTCTCTCTATTCATCTCTCTCCTGCTTGTAACCCTGTGCAAGACCACGATGAGCTGTGCTGAGGTGGAAACAAGCGCAAAACCGTGCAAATTGGGTTTTAAGACAGGGAACTTGAAAGAGATAGGAATTAGCCGAAAACTGCCCATAAGCTACTAGTTGCTGGGCTGAGACCACTCCTCCAGGGACAGATAGGCTGCTCAAAGCTCCCCACTCTCACTGGTGAAAAGAGAAGCTTCCTCCTATCCAAGTAAGGATATGGGCAAAACAGGAACTATACCACAGCCCAGAATTCGTCAAAACCTGATATCTGGACTACTCTAGTTCAGAAATGGTGGAAACAAGGGTGGTTTTTTTTTTAAGCAGAAGAACAGTAGCTCAACAAAAAATGCTGTAAATGCTTTAAACAGGGTACCGCACTTGAGTGTGTAGCCTACAACAGTTAAACAACACAAAAATGACTTTTAGAAATGCAAAAACAGTAAAATGCAAAAACAAAGCTTTTTCAGTTCTTTGGGTAGCTAGAAACTCGCTTTTCAGTGAGAATATACAGTCACAAGTAGAAAGGCAGAGAAAAAATACTTAATCAGTTTAAAGTCTCTCTTTTCATCTCTCTGCTGCTTGTAACCCTCTGCAAGACCACAAGGAGCTGTGCTGAGGTGGAAACAAGTGCAAAACCATGCAAATGCGGGTTTTAAGGCAGGGAACTTGAAAGAGATAGGAATTAGCCAAAACAGCCAATAAGCTACTAGTTGCTGGGCTGAGACCACTCCTCCAGGGACAGATAGGCTGCTGAAAGCTCCCCACTCTCCCTGGTGAACAGAGAAGCTTCCTCCTATCCAAGTAAGGATATGGGCAACACAGGAACTATACCACAGCCCAGACTTCAGCAAAACCTGATAGCTGGACTACTCTAGTTCAGAAAGGCGGAAAAAGGATTGTTGTTTTTTCTATTTTTAGCAGAACAACAGTAGCTCAACAAAAAATGCTGTAAATGCTTTAAACAGGCTAGCGCACTTGAGTGTGTAGCCTACAATAGTTAAACAACACAAAAATGACTTTTAGAAGTGCAAAAACAGTAAAATGCAAAAACAAAGCTTTTTCAGTTCTTAGTGTAGCTAGAAACTCACTTTTCAGTGAGAATATGCAGTCGCAAGTAGAAAGGCAGAGAAAAAATACTTAATCAGTTTAAAGTCTCTCTATTCATCTCTCTCCTGCTTGTAACCCTCTGCAAGACCACGAGGAGCTGTGCTGAGGTGGAAACAAGTGCAAAACCATGCAAATGCAGGTTTTAAGACAGGGAACTTGAAAGAGATAGGAATTAGCCCAAAACTGCCCATAAGCTACTAGTTGCTGGGCTGAGACCACTCCTCCAGGGACAGATAGGCTGCTCAAAGCTCCCCACTCTCACTGGTGAAAAGAGAAGCTTCCTCCTATCCAAGTAAGGATATGGGCAACACAGGAACTATACCACAGCCCAGAATTCAGCAAAACCTGATATCTGGACTACTCTAGTTCAGAAATGGTGGGAAACAAGGATTTTTTTGTTTTTTTTTTTTTAAGCAGAACAACAGTAGCTCAACAAAAAATGTTGTAAATGCTTTAAAAAGGGTAGCACTTGAGTGTGTAGCCTACAACAGTTAAAATACACAAAAATGACTTTTAGAAGTGCAAAAGCAGTAAAATGTGAAAACAAAGCTTTTTCAGTTCTTAGAGTAGCTACAAACTCACTTTTCAGCAAGAATATGCAGTCGCAAGTAGAAAGGCAGAGAAAAAAATAATCAGTTTAAAGTCTCTCTTTTTGTCTCTCTGCTGCTTGTAACCCTCTGCAAGACCACGAGGAGCTGTGCTGAGGTGGAAACAAGCGCAAAACCATGCAAATGCGGGTTTTAAGGCAGGGAACTTGAAAGAGATAGGAATTAGCCCAAAACGGGCAATTAGCTACTAGTTGCTGGGCTGAGACCACTCCTCCAGGGACAGATAAGCTGCTCAAAGCTCCCCACTCTCACTGGTGAAAAGAGAAGCTTCCTCCTATCGATATGGGCAACACAGGAACTATACCACAGCCCAGAATTCAACAAAACCTGATATCTGGACTACTCTAGTTCAGAAATGGTGGGAAACAAGGACTTTTTTTTTTCTTTTTTTTAAGCAGAACAACAGTAGCTCAACAAAAAATGCTGTAAATGCTTTAAACAGGGTACCGCACTTGAGTGTGTAGACTACAACAGTTAAACAACACAAAAGTGACTTTTAGAAGTGCAAAAACAGTAAAATGCAAAAACAAAGCTTTTTCAGTTCTTAGAGTAGCTAGAAACTCACTTTTCAGCGAGAATATGCAGTCACAAGTAGAAAGGCAGAGAAAAAAATACTTAATCAGTTTAAAGTCTCTCTTTTCATCTCTCTCCTACTTGTAACCCTCTGCAACACCACAAGGAGCTGTGCTGAGGCGGAAACAAGCGCAAAATCACGCAAATGCGGGTTTTAAGGCAGGGAACTTGAAAGAGATAGGAATTAGCCCAAAACAGCCAATAAGCTACTAGTTGCTGGGCTGAGACCACTCCACCAGGGACAGATAGGCTGCTGAAAGCTCCCCATTCTCCCTGGTGAACAGAGAAGCTTCCTCCTATCCAAGTAAGGATATGGGCAACACAGGAACTATACCACAGCCCAGACTTCAGCAAAACCTGATACCTGGACTACTCTAGTTCAGAAAAGGCGGGAAAGGATTTTTTTTTTCTTTTTTTAACAGAACAGTAGCTCAACACAAATGCTGTAAATGCTTTAAACAGACTAGCGCACTTGAGTGTGAAGCCTACAATAGTTAAACAACACAAAAATGACTTTTAGAAGTGCAGAAACAGTGAAATGCAAAAACAAAGCTTTTTCAGTTCTTAGTGTAGCTAGAAACTCACTTTTCAGTGAGAATATGCAGTCACAAGTAGAAAGGCAGAGAAAAAAATACTTAATCAGTTTAAAGTCTCTATTCATCTCTCTCCTGCTTGTAACCCTCTGCAAGACCACGAGGAGCTGTGCTGAGGTGGAAACAAGTGCAAAACCGTGCAAATGCAGGTTTTAAGACAGGGAACTTGAAAGAGATAGGAATTAGCCCAAAACTGCCCATAAGCTACTAGTTGCTGGGCTGAGACCACTCCTCCAGGGACAGATAGGCTGCTCAAAGCTCCCCACTCTCACTGGTGAGCAGAGAAGCTTCCTCCTATCCAAGTAAGGATATGGGCAACACAGGAACTATACCACAGCCCAGAATTCAGCAAAACCTGATATCTGGACTACTCTAGTTCAGAAATGGCGGGAAACAAGGATTTTTTTTTTTTTAGCAGAACAACAGTAGCTCAACAAAAATGCTCTAAATGCTTTAAGCAGGCTAGCACACTTGAGTGTGTAGCCTGCAACAGTTAAACAACACAAAAAACACTTTTAGAAGATCAAAAACAGAAAAATGCAAAAACAAAGCTTTTTCAGTTCTTAGTGTAGCTAGGAACTCGCTTTTCAGCGAGAATATGCAGTCGCAAGTAGAAAGGCAGAGAAAAAAATACTTAATCAGTTTAAAGTCTCTCTATTCATCTCTCTCCTGCTTGTAACCCTCTGCAAGATCACGAGGAGCTGTGCTGAGGTGGAAACAAGCGCAAAACCATGCAAATGTGGGTTTTAAGACAGGGAACTTGAAAGAGATAGGAATTAGCCCAAAACTGCCCATAAGGTACTAGTTGCTGGCCTGAGACCACTTCTCCAGGGACAGATAGGCTGCTCAAAGCTCCCCACTCTCACTGGTGAAAAGAGAAGCTTCCTCCTATCCAAGTAAGGATATGGGCAAAACAGGAACTATACCACAGCCCAGAATTCAGCAAAACCTGATATCTGGACTACTCTAGTTCAGAAATGGTGGGAAACAAGGACTTTTTTTTTTTTTTTTTAAGCAGAAGAACAGTAGCTCAACAAAAAATGCTGTAACTGCTTTAAACAGGGTACCACACTTGAGTGTGTAGCCTACAACAGTTAAACAACACAAAAATGACTTTTAGAAGTGCAAAAACAGTAAAATGCAAAAACAAAGCTTTTTCAGTTCTTTGGATAGCTAGAAACTCGCTTTTCAGTGAGAATATACAGTCGCAAGTAGAAAGGCAGAGAAAAAATACTTAATCAGTTTAAAGTCTCTCTTTTCATCTCTCTGCTGCTTGTAACCCTCTGCAAGACCACAAGGAGCTGTGCTGAGGTGGAAACAAGTGCAAAACCACAGAAATGCGGGTTTTAAGGCAGGGAACTTGAAAGAGATAGGAATTAGCCCAAAATGGCCAATAAGCTACTAGTTGCTGGGCTGAGACCACTCCTCCAGGGACAGATAGGCTGCTGAAAGCTCCCCGCTCTCCCTGGTGAACAGAGAAGCTTCCTCCTATCCAAGTAAGGATATGGGCAACACAGGAACTATACCACAGCCCATACTTCAGCAAAACCTGATATCTGGACTACTCTAGTTCAGAAAAGGCGGGAAAGAAGGATTTTTTTTTTTCTTTTTTTAGAAGAACAGCAGCTCAACAAAAAATGCTGTAAATGCTTTAAACAGGCTAGCACACTTGAGTGTGTAGCCTACAATAGTTAAACAACACAAAAATGACTTTTAGAAGTGCAAAAACAGTAAAATGCAAAAACAAAGCTTTTTCAGTTCTTAGAGTAGCTAGAAACTCACTTTTCAGCAAGAATATGCAGTCACAAGTAGAAAGGCAGAAAAAAATACTTAATCAGTTTAAAGTCTCTCTTTTCATCTCTCTGCTGCTTGTAACCCTTTGTAAGACAACTTGGAGCTGTGGTGAGGCGGAAACAAGTGCAAAACCACACAAATGCAGGTTTTAAGGCAGGGAACTTGAAAGAGATAGGAATTAGCCCAAAACGGCCAATAAGCTACTAGTTGCTGGGCTGAGACCATTCCTCCATGGACATATAGGCTGCTCAAAGCTCCCCACTCTCACTGGTAAACAGAGAAGCTTCCTCCTATCCAAGTAAGGATATGGGCAACACAGGAACTATACCACAGCCCAGAATTCAGCAAAACCTGATATCTGGACTACTCTAGTTCAGAAAAGGTGGGAAACAAGGATTTTTTTTTTTTTTTTTTTTTTAGCAGAACAACAGTAGCTCAACAAAAAATGCTGTAAATGCTTTAAACAGGCTAGCACACTTGAGTGTGTAGCCTACAATAGTTAAACACAAAAATGACTTTTAGAAGTGCAAAAACAGTAAAATGCAAAAACAAAGCTTTTTCAGTTCTTAGAGTAGCTAGAAACTTGCTTTTCAGTGAGAATATGCAGTTGCAAGTAGAAAGGCAGAGAAAAAAATACTTAATCAGTTTAAAGTCTCTATTCATCTCTCTCCTGCTTGTAACCCTCTGCAAGACCACGAGGAGCTGTGCTGAGGTGGAAACAAGTGCAAAACCGTGCAAATGCGGGTTTTAAGGCAGGGAACTTGAAAGAGATAGGAATTAGCCCAAAACAGCCAATAAGCTACTAGTTGCTGGGCTGAGACCACTCCTCCAGGGACAGATAGGCTGCTCAAAGCTCCCCACTCTCACTGGTGAACAGAGAAGCTTCCTCCTATCCAAGTAAGGATATGGGCAACACAGAAACTATACCACAGCCCAGAATTCAGCAAAACCTGATATCTGGACTACTCTAGTTCAGAAATGGCGGGAAACAAGGATTTTTTTGTTTTTTTTCTTTTTTTAGCAGAACAACAGTAGCTCAACAAAAAATGCTGTAAATGCTTTAAACAGGCTAGTGCACTTGAGTGTGTAGCCTACAACAGTTAAACAACACAAAAATGACTTTTAGAAGTGCAAAAACAGTAAAATGAAAAAACAAAGTTTTTTTCAGTTCTTATAATAGCTAGAAACTCACTTTTCAGTGAGAATATGCAGTCACAAGTAGAAAGGCAGAGAAAAAATACTTAATCAGTTTAAAGTCTCTCTTTTTGTCTCTCTGCTGCTTGTAACCCTCTGCAAGACCACGAGGAGCTGTGCTGATGCGGAAACAAGCGCAAAACTGCACAAATGTGGGTTTTAAGGCAGGGAACTTGAAAGAGATAGGAATTAGCCCAAAATGGCCAATAAGCTACTAGTTGCTGGGCTGAGACCACTCCTACAGGGACAGATAAGCTGCTCAAAACTCCTCACTCTCACTAGTTAACAGAGAAGCTTCCTCCTATCCAAGTAAGGATATGGGCAACACAGGAACCTGATATCTGGACTACTCTAGTTCAGAAAAGGCAGGAAACAAGGATTTTCTTTCTTTTTTTTAGCAGAACAACAGTAGCTCAACAAAAACTGCTGTAAATGCTTTAAACAGGCTAGCGCACTTGAGTGTCTAGCCTACAACAGTTAAACAACACAAAAACGACTTTTAGAAGTGCAAAAACAGTAAAATGCAAAAAACAAAGCTTTTTCAGTTCTTAGAGTAGCTAGAAACTTGCTTTTCAGTGAGAATATGCAGTTGCAAGTAGAAAGGCAGAGAATACTTAATCTGTTTAAAGGCTCTCTTTTCGTCTCTCTGCTGCTTTACTGTTTTTGCACTTCTAAAATTCGCTTTTGTGTTGTTTAACTGTCAGGACTGAGTGATTCTACACAACTGTGAGTGCAGCAGAAGGCTTGTCCTGTCAGGACTGAGTGATTCTACACAACTGTGAGTGCAGCAGAAGGCTTGTCCTGTCAGGATTGAGCAATTCTACACAACTGTGAGTGCAGCAGAAGGCTTGTCCTGTCAGGACTGAGTGAGATGTCTACATTCTAATGAACAATATATTCTTGTTTTTGTAATGGAGAAATGATGTAGGTACAGGAACGATATTTGCTTACTGCTGTTTGACTTAAAAATTCATTTGCTCACTGTCCTCTCTCTTCACATGAAAGTATGCAGAGAACAAAGTAGGTAACCCTAGAAGGGCATTCATTTTATTTTCCATTTGCCAGTCTAGAATCAAAATGAAGGAGTGAATCCTAATCATATTCTAAGGTGCTTGAAGTAACTTTTAGTCATTATATTGCTACTTCTATTTCAGATTCAAGTATAGCTGGTCTTTAGAAGGTTATACTCCCTGATACTGCAAGTTGAAATTTAGTTTGCCTTCCAAATAGATTGGCTTTACTCAGGTTGATGACTAGTTGAATGTCTTTAATCCAATAATTGACTTTGGTCATCTCTATGCCATGTCCTGTTCTATGCATTTTTATTCAGTGACCATACCATAGAAGGATGATGTTATCTACATAGGTTCATAGATTAGTACTAGACTAACTGCCCTTGTGGGCCATTTTAAGCCTAGCCAATTATCCCTTGTGAGACTCAATCCTGGCACCTTGTGTTTGTAAGGCAAACACCTTAACCATTAGGCCACCCTCTCAACCCTACATGCAGGAATTCTTATAAACTGTGTTCTTAATTGCAAATACATTAACTGATAATCTGATTTTCAATATATCTAGAAGAGGCATGCAGTGCATTCCAAGATGTATAATGCATGTGTGCACTCCTTTATCAGTGGTGTTTTAATGAACCAATGGTGGCATTTTTGCAAGATAAAGGCATTCTTCTTCTAGTCTCTGATTTCCATCATACTACACTCCTTTGCTCTATCACTGAAGTATCTCCCTAACCCACTCTTTCTATTCTACCCTGTGATATTGTGGTAGAGCTTTATCCTTCCTTCCACTCTTCCCTAACATTCCCTCACTTCTGTCTTTCCTCCATCTGTGCAGCTTTTATACAGTATATAGGGAATAGTTGTGGTGTATGCTGCATTTTCATCCAGTTACATAACTCATTTTAGTTTAAATGCTAACATTTTTTGAGTTATTGCTGATTATTTTATGGATATGCAGATATGTCCATCAGTGCAGTAGAAGCAGTTAATTTTATTTCTATAAAAGAAAATTGTATTTTAGTATTACACAAGTTCAATGTTTGATACAAGTTCAAATGTTAATATAAATAAAACTCCATTGTTCTAGTTATATTTCGTGTTTAATATTTTGCTTGTTCTTCAATTTGCTTTTGAATGTTGATATCCCAAAATTCCATTTGGGTGGGTGAAGTTACATAATTATATATGCAAATTTTATGTTAATCAGTGTACAGATTTTTGGTCAGTTGTACCTACTTTTCATGGGTCTTTGCGCAGATTTTTGATATTTCCAAGTTGAAAGGTATGGCGGTGCAAGTTGTATTTTTTAATTTGCATTGAATTTTTATATACTGCACCAAACACTCTAACATAATAAAACAAGTAACTATTTATTAAAGATTCTATATCAGTTATTAATTATATATATATATATATATATATATAGCTAAGATTTGTTAAACAGCCACACAGTATCAAGTGATTATAGAACATAGATTACTATTTATCTAATAATAAGTTCAAATCTTATCCAGTACTTCTATTCTGAAGTTATTTTGTTTGTTTTCAGGTTAATAGTAAACCTCTGTTTTTGACACACAGCAGTGACCATATTTATACATTCTGTAAATGGAGGCATAACCTCATTTGTTTAATTCTTTCTAGTTATTGTTAATAAAGTTCAGAGAAGGGAAATGTCATGCTTGGACACATGTACAGGAATTGAAGCATTAAACAACATCACAAGTTACTTCCTAAAAATTTATCAGACAAAAATTCTTGCATGAAACATTATTTTTTCCCAGAAAAGTCAGTAGACTTTTGCAGTCATAAACCAGGTGCTACCACCCTGCTCTTTGATTAAGGATTTGTACCTCCAATAACCAATACCTTCATTTTTGCATACATTTTCAATTCTTTCTAGAGGGATACAAAATCCATGTAGAACTTTCCAAGATACTAATTTCCAACATAAAGTTTATATACTATTTTGAGGAAATTAAAATCATTTTATGTATTATAATTAAAGTTCATCTTCTCATTTGAAAAGCTCATTTGTAGAGCATTATCACAACAGTATTCTTTGATACATAATTTATAGTTCTTAATTAATTTAAATATGTTGGATATCCCTATCTCAACAGTTGGTTCAAGAATTTTTAGAAAATTAAAAATAGCTTGACATCCTTTTTTAATTATATCTGATATTAAGAAAACATAAGACATTAAAAATGTCTGTTGCTTTGTTCATGTCCAAATCATATTTTGCAGTTAATTATCTGTATTAAGCATTTTAGCATCTCTTAGCTTTTAATTCCAAAAGATCAAATTCATATTTTGTAACATTAACATTTTTTGAAAATTCAGACTATCTGTATTTCTTGTTGTAAATAATATAGAGAATAATGTGAAACATTTTTTTTATCTCAGTGTATTTATATGTAAACATTTGAAATGTTGTTTCTATATTGTTTAAGTAGCATTTGTCAGATCAGTAATGCTTTAAATAAATAAAGTTTCTTTAACAGCACATTATTATTTAAGATCAGTATATGTTGTATAGTGATACGTTTATTTATTTAGCCAAATGTTTTCATACATTGTTTTCAATTAGCTAAAAAATAATACTTTAAACATGAAGCTACTGTTTTGTTAACTACATACAATGTTTCTAGGTCAAGAAATCCTATTCTACCATCTTTCCCATCTCTTACATGATTTCCAAAGCTATTCTATGACTGTTGGAGTGACAATAACTTCAAACAAATGTCATGAAATTGTTTAATGCATTCTGAAAAGAAACTAAAGAACATGTTTGAATAATGCATGTTTTTTAGGTAAAATAACTATTTTAATTAAAATCATCACACCTTCCACTGAAAAGAATAATGTGCTCCATGTATTTATTATTTTTTCATATTGTTTAAAATTTTGTGTGTGTGTATATATATATATATATATATATATATATATATATATATATATATATATATATAATTTCCAATATTTATGTACTACTATGTACAAAAACATGCATCTGGAGCATTTCTCCCTGGGCCTCCACTGAAAGTTGGCCTGTTCCAAGTCAGACTTTCCCAGTAAACAAATGTTAAATAAATAAAATAAAAATATATACAACAGTACCCAATAAATATTCAATCTCTTCACAACTACATTTGATAGTAACCACTAAACATTTACATTTTTCACTGGTAGTTTTATCTGGCAGTTGGCACAGAGGATTAAGGTTGTGTGTTACAGTTCCTGTGGAAATGGACTGATTATCCGTACATCTTTTTTTCCTACTGTGTACCCTGAGCAAGTCATTGAACCAGACAATGCTGCCCCTGAAAAGGATTGTATGTCTAGTGGGCCTATCTGGTTAACAAATGTTATCAGACCTCTCAACCAACTGGGGACAAATTTCAACAGAATCAGGGACAAGTCAAGAAAAAATCAGGGCCAATCAGGGACACTTTTAAAATATTAGTGCTATTAACTTGAAACATTGACAGAATCAGAGCATATGAATTAATACACATTTTCTGAAGTAAAAGAAGTTTATAACTTTTAATTATTGTCATTATTCATTAAGTGTAATTCACCATTTTTCCTCCAAAAGTCACAAGTTTTAGAAGGGTTTAAGAGGGACAGAGTTAAAATCTGAGTCAAAATCAGGGACGCCCCTGAGGTATGATGGTTATTCGTTTTCATAAAACAATTTAATGTTAGTTAGTTAGTTAGTTAGTTAGTTAGTTAGTTAGTTAGTTAATAAGGTAATAGTTTTATTCTAACTGAACTTTAAACCTGACATGAGTTCAAAGTATGTTATTTCACTTTTAAAACTGGTTAATGAAGAATCAGCCATACCTATTGCTAACTGTATATCATTGGCAAATTGCTGAATTTTGGAAGTACTTACTGTTTTATTTTAAAGGCTACTATTTCATTGTTACATTTTCTATAATAGGCTATTGGTATAATAGCCTATGCAAATAATAGATCATGCATCCACTCAGATCATTGGACCACAAGCACCAATTTGATGCAGTCATAATCCATGTAGGTGTAAATGACCTGAAATGTACCTCCTTGGACAATATAAAGACAGGCATGCTGGAGCTCTCAGACTATATATCCCAGGCTGGTATGGGCCTAGCATTGAGCAGCATTCTAGCCTCACCAAGGATGATTGCATGATATGAACAGAAGATGATTGACTTTAATAATTGGTTTAGTTTCTGGTATCAGTCCAAGTGAACACAATATTTGTTAGCATGTAAGGATATGGTTAAAGGGGTGTGCTGCTTTGCCAGGGATAGTATGCACAACTCCGTTGTAGGCATTTGAATACTGCCTAAAACATTGCCCTCCCCACAAAGCCTTTGTTATGCTGCCAAACTGAAGAAAATTCTGACATAGCAAAACCAACCTAAGAAAATCACATGATGTTACTGCTCAATGCCAGGAAACTCTCCTATCCCTGAAAAATGCAGATATCTGTGCAGTGACTGAGACATGGTTACAGCTGCAGAGAGCACCATAGCAGTGCAGAGCTACAATACCCTGCATATATTTAGACCAGCTACAGCACATGCAATGAGTACAAGTAGATGTGTCTTAGTTTACATTAAAAACAAATACACCTCAGGCTTGGTCAAACAGGATGATGTACATGAGCTTCTCCAAGTCCAAATTACCTTAGGCAAAGTCTCATGCTATATCCTTGAAAGCTAAATGTTACCTTCTCTGACACAGGAAACCAATAACACATACTTGAACTAGAGACACTCACTATTCAACCATATACCATATTAATGGGCATATTTAAACACCCCACTGTAAACTGGGAATCATATATGACCCCAAACTTGCAGGCCCAGGAATTTCTGGACTTTGTAAACACCATAGACCAGATAATACACATGCCCATCAGGGGCACAAACATACTGGAGTTGGTACTCACCAACATGGGAGAATGATGCATCCCTCTAGTGTAATGGTAAGGTCTGACCCATAAGAATCTTTCCTTTGAAATAAAAATAAAACACAGGAACCCAGCTAACCCAAGAACATTTAGGAACTATTCTACTATTAATTGATAACCTGGCAAAATTGTGGTGCCCCCACAAAACCAGAGAACACAGCTGTCCCTGAGGAGCTTACCTAAGAAACCCTGTACAATCAGGTTAATGGATGAATAGAGACAGCTGTGGCTAGCTTGAACAAGCTCAGAACAAACACAAAAAAATAGCTTCCCTGGTGGATTCCCAACATCAATCAGTACTGCAATAAAAGGAAGAAAGTCATGGCAAAAATTAAGAAGTACAATGCCCAGCAGGATAAAAACTCTCTCATCAATCTAAAGTCCAAACAAATATCCCCAACAGCTGAAGAACTTCAAGCACACAATTAGTCCAATAGCAAAAAAAAAAAAAACAGAAGCCCACCGTTCTATGCAGATAATTTAATAAAATCAATAAAACAAAGCAAAGCTTTTGAGTAGAACTCTTCCTCGGTGTATAAACACAGAATGAATTCACTTCTTATATATTATACACAGCCAAGCAATTAGCACATCAATTAAGAATTTAAAGTGCCCCAATAACCTATACTAAATATAGGAACTTTTTATATGTATGCATTTAAATTTAGTATAGGGTACTGGGGCACTTTAAATTCTTAACTGATGCACTAATTGCTTGGCTGTGTGTGATATATAAGAAGTGTTTATACACTGAGGAAGAGTTGTACTTGAAAGCTTTGTTTGCTTTGTTTTATTGATGTTATTAAATTATCTGCATAGAGTGGTGGGCTTCTGTTGTTTTGTTGCTTCTCATCAATCTAAACAAACAAGTCGGAGGGCAAATTAAGTCTACCAATGCCAAATTAGAGGTAAAAATAGTGGCCCAGGCCAATGACACTAAGAAGGCTTTCTTTAGCTATGTTCACCTCCTCTAAGACAGTACACAACAATGTGCAGAACTAACTATAAATGGACCCAGCTTCACTGAGCCAGAATATATAGCATCTACTGGCCAACAAATTCATCTCAAGTTTTATACCCCCAAGCCACCCATCAGGAAAGACTACTGAACATAATCTCCACAGCTCTTCGAAGCCAAGAATATCACACTGAAAAGTCCATATCCCAGGATGTCTCCTAAACTGCATGAAACATGACCTATCAGCACTACTGGAGTCACTATCTAATCACAGCCTCCAGGCATGTGAATGGAGAGCTGCAAAGGTCATCCCTCTTCATTAGGACAAGCCATCTATGGATCCCAATAATTACAGACCCATTAGTCTGACCAGTCTTATATGCAAGTTCATGGAAAGAATTATGGAAATTATTAAAATTGATACAGGAGGCCTTCAGGCATTGAGACCAACCCAGCTTGGTTTCATCAAGGGCAGATCATGCTTACTCAATCAAAGCAAAGAACAAGGGCAAAATGGTGCATACTGCCCACCCTGACCTGGCCAAGTCATTTGATGCAATACCCCACTCAGGCATTATAAACAAAGTCATGGAATTAAATATAAACCCTTGTGTCATGTACTGGAGAGCCAGCTGGCTCTTAGATAAGACTCAAAAAGTTATAATAGGGGGAGTCCACCTTCATAACGAAGCTGGCTGCTAGCAGAATCCCTCAGGGCTTTGTGTTGAGTCAGCTCCTTTTTGGTATCTAATTCTGTAAAGTCAGGACCAATGGGAAGGGCCTATGGCTGACCAAGTTTGTAGACAGTTGCAGTTATAGAATCTCCCAAAAATGCATTAATATCCTCCAAGAAAGGGTGACACAGACAAATTACTGGTGCCAGAGCTACCATCCAAACTCTGTGCTTGAAAAATGTGCAACAATATCCTTTGTGAAGTTGTCTATCCAAAAAAACTACATCACTGATAGAACACCTCTTAGAGTAGATCTAGTGGTCAGGGATTTGGGGATGCATGTAAACAATAACCTAGCCTTCAACCAGCATGTGTCTGTGGTAGTAAGGAAATCATTCTATGTCACACTACTTATAATCAAGGGTATGGCATCCAGGTCCAAGAAAGTCCTCATTCCACTGAGTTCAGCCCTCATTGGATCAATCATTAAATACAATGTCCCCTTTGGTAGGTACCAGACCAGGAACATATCCACAGATGTTCCTCACAAAAATAATAAAGGCATTAACAACACATCCTATACTGATCATCTCAAAGGTCTATCCCTGTAATCTGTCTCCTATAGATTGCTGAGGGCAATCTATGCCTGGTGGCAAAAGAGGCATCTTTGGATGCTGCCCTAATGAACCTTTTGTATATCTGCAAAACAAATAGCAACAGAATTACCCATGTTACGGACTTAAACCATGCTTGTGACATAAATAGGATGTGCTGGAGGGATAGGCATTTGTCTTAGAGACTACCCTTTCTCTGGAACAGGCTTCCAATCCATTTGAAGCAGAGTTGTCCCCTGGTCTGGAACATATGTCTCTAATTGACTTAGGTAGCTTGTAAATGCTTGGCCAACCAGGCCTTAAACTACATATACCCATTACAATAAACATAGGGTATAAAAGCTTGTTGGCTATATTTTGGAGGTATGGCTAGACTTAGAAAGACCCAGTGTGTTCATTAGCCTAGTATACACCTATGAACCCACATGTCTATGAATAAGGGAAACAAGGAACAACCTTGTTTCATGTTCTTGCTTTCATAAGGTGCATTAATAAAGATGGGACTGAAATCAGTCCAGGTGAAAGTGAAAGAGCTGGATATGATGATATTTTAGGTGTGCCTTTCTGTTCAAACAAGCTTTCAACTTTAGGAATTGTTTATAGTAAAGAAACGTTAGATATAATCAGTGTGAAGATGTTTTGTTTATGATGCAAGTTAGATTACACAATTAGAAAATGCTTCCTATGTTATATGTAAATGTTCATTTTATTTATTTATTTAAGTTTGATGACAGGGGAAGTCCACTGGGCCAAGAAGAGCCTATTTTCAGTGGAGGCCCGGGGAGAAAAGCTCCACAATAATTGCAAGTTACATTTCACATGTTAGAAAAGGACATAGTTCATACAGCTAATTAAATATATACAGATAAGCTCCATGATATTTGCAATTGGCTTGTCACAATGTTACAAAAATGATAATTTTATTTATTTATTTATTTATTTTATTTTACATTTGTTAACCGGGAGAAATCCGACTGGATACATGTCCATTTTCAGCGGAGGCCCGGGGAGAAAATCTCCGAACAATACAGATAAAAAACAGTCAAAAACAGACAAAAATCAAACAAACAATCAAGTGAAGATTCTGTTGTTTACATACTAGATATCATGAGAGATTCAACAAATACATTATCAAGGATGTGATAGAATAAGAATAAGGTAATGACATAGTAATATTAATAATATTTCTATAGATAATTTCATTTCAAAAAGTCAACTGATAAAAAGAACAAGGAAAAAATCTTGATCATGGGGTAAGAAGTCAGCTATTCCTATGAGAAAAATTGATGGATAAAGGTCTATTATAGTAGAGTTTTTTCAGGAGAGAGTTCAAGAGGATTTAGATTTGGATAAAGGAAGGGAATCCATATCAGAGCCTAGAAATTGTTAGTCAGGAAATGAGCATTGGCATAGCCAGTGCTTCTGGAAGTGGTGGAACAGTTGTTTTTTGAATTGGGGTAGAGAGGTATTAGAAAGAATACTGGTGGGAAGAGAGTTCCAGACTTTTCCTACAGCGTTTGTAAAGAGTGCATCGCCTCCTGCGTTATAAGCTTTGACCATTTCCAAGAGTGGTCTGCTCGCGGAGCGTAGACTATTTAGGTTAGTATATGGTAAGACTAAGTTCTCGAGTGAAGGACATTTGTCAGGGTATTTGAGTATTTTAAATACCTCAGTGAGTTGGGTAACTCTAACAAGGTTGGGGAGTTCTATCCATTTTAGGTTTTTTAGGTTGATACAATGATGGGTCCTATATGGAGTTCCTGCTGCAAATCTTGCAATATGATTGTATGAGCAGGATAGTTTATTTAAGTTGGTTTTGTTCAGGTTAGTAAATATTGTGGATGCGTAAAGAAGGGTGGAGAGCAAATGTGTCCGGGCAATGGTCACTTTAGCCATTGGGGTTAGTAAATTTTTAATTCTATATAGCGATCCTAGTTTTTTGTTTACTGTTTTAATGGTTAAGTTGATATGTATGTCGAATTTCAGTTTATTATCAATAGTGACTCCTAGTAGTTTCGTGTGAGGGTCTGGGGAGATAATAGTACCATTTTCGGATGTTATAGAGAAGTCAAGAAGATGATTTTTGTGGGTTGGTTGAAAGAGCAATAATTTAGTTTTTTTTGGATTTAGGATTAACTGACGACCAGATAGCCAGTTTTCTACTTTGGTAAAACAACTTTAAGTTTTTGTAAATAGTCTGCCAGGAGATATATCCGAACAAACTAGTGTAGAGTCATCCACATATTGAATACAGGTGGCCTCGGGAATGGCTCTATGGAGATCATTAATGAAGACCCAGAAAAGAAGTGGACCTAATATGGACCCTTGAGGGACCCCAATGGTATTAGGTAGTAATTTGGAGAGTTTATTCTGCCACAGTACTGCTTGTTTCCTGCCAGAGAGGTAGGCTTTGAACCAATCTAGGGTTAAGTTATCCAGGTAGAGATTTTTTAAGGTGTCCAAAAGTAGGATAAGACATAATTCAAAACAGAAATTTTAACATTTACATAAAGTGAATATTTTTGTTATAAACTCAATTGTAGGTTTAACATTTCAAAATATATAGCTACTAGCCATTAATAGGTTAGGAAAGTATTATGCATGGAGAGGGTAATAGTATAATTGAGATTGGAGAGTATAGTACAATAGATATTAGAGAGAAAATTAGTTTTTGGTAGGGGAGGAATTGTTTTGGGTGGGATGAAGTAATAGTAGAGGTAGTTGGATGAGTCAGTGCAAGGTGGAATGAGGATGTTATTAAATGTTCATGTTAATATTCATGTTATTAAAATATTTTCTGTTAGGTGTATATTTAGCAGGGGTGTGTTCATAGGTTCATAGGTCTGTACTAGGCTAATGGCCCTGGAGCCTTTACAAGCCTAGCCCATAGAAGTGCCCTGGCATTGTGCCACCCGACATTAGTTCCCAGTGCTTCTATCAAGTAGAGCCACTGGAGTGATCCCCAGGGTGAACTTTCTAGTTCCCATCCACTCATCAAGATTTCTCTTAAAGAGGGCCAGTGAGGTGCTCTGCATGACATATATGGGAAGTCTATTCCAGAGCATGGGCAGTCTCTGGGTTATGAACCTGTCCCTCCAGCATGTTCTGTTGATTGTGGTAATGAGGTTGAGGTCTCTGGACATGTGGTGTGGAGGGATTGGGATTTCTTTAGATGTAGCATTTCTAACAAGGTTGGGTCAGACATGGCTTTGTAAGTCAAGCAGAGATTGCCTTTAAGTAGGCAATATGAGACAGAGAATAGCTGGAGTTTTTTGAGTCTGTCCATGTAGGGCTTGAGTTTAACACCTAGGATCCTCTTTGTGAGGTACTTTTGTGGCCTTTCCAGCTGTTGCATATGTCTAGTGAGGTACATGCCAAATGGGGCATTATACTCGATGATTGGCCTAATGAGGGAAGAGTAGAGAGAGATGATGACCTCTTTCTTCCTTCCTGGATGCAAAACCCTTGGTAATGAGATGTGCCACATAGAAGGACTTTCTAACCACAGTGACAATGTGGTGGTTGAAGGAGAGGTTGCTGTCAACCTGTGTCCCCAAATCCCTTATAACGCCTTCAGTGTTCAGTGGGCTCCCATCAATGTGGTAATTAGTGGGAACTGAGGTTTTCCCAAAAGGGGAAGATGATGCATTTTTTAGCATTAAGGCCATGGTTTTGACACCAGTCATTGGTCTCAGTGAGGCCTTTCTGTAGGATATCTACATCACATGGGGAGTTAATAATGGCTCCCAGCTTGCAGTCATCTGTGAACTTGGTCAGCCAGAGTCCCTCCGTGTTGGCCTGGACTTCTGAGAAGTAGATGCCAAATAGGAGACGACCCAGGACTGACCCCTGTGGGACTCCACTCATGACTGGTTGGCAGTCTGACTTGGATTCTGCGACTTTCACACTATGGGTTCTATCTGTGAGCAATTTGCAACCCACCTAGTGATATAGGGGTAGATGCCTAGTTTGGTGAGTTTATCAATAATTCCTGAGTGGGGAATGGTATCAAATTTATTATTATTAAGTTTATTTCATGAAACCCTGCTCAAACTCTGAACTATTGCTTTTCTAAATCTAAAAGAAAACCAAACAGCACCACTGATTATTCCTACCATTTCTCAGATTTACTCAAGTGTAGGGATATCCAACCAAACTCAGGACCTACTCCAACATCCCATTCCTATAATAGATCCTCTTCTAACTCTTTACTTCTAGTCACACTAAACATTGCATGAAGCATGACTTATCAGGTCATGTTTCATGCAATGTAAAATAACAGACTTCCACGTGTGGATATTGCAACATACCCCTGATATACTCGCAGTCACAGAGACATGGCTAATGTCGAATATAAAAGATTCTGAACTACTCCCTCCAGGCTTCAATATAATAAGATCTTATTGAACTCATAAAAAAGCAGGAGGGGAAGCTTTAGTATACACCAACTCATATACAAGCCCACTCCAAGCCAGTCCCTAAATTTAGCAATGCTGAACTCCTCATAACCTTCTTAAAACTTAATAAAACTAAACAACTTTGTATTACAGTTCTTTACATCCCCCCAGGTCACAACACTCCTATACTAGAGGACATCCTGTGCTGGATGCCACAAAATACATGGAGTGAAATGATTATCATGGGTAACATTAATATCTGGAGACAAAATTTAATCTTGGACTTCCCAAACACCAATATAAATCTCTTTGGTTTCACACAACTTATCACAACTCCAACTAGAATTCCTAAAAGTAACAACCAAGAATCAATTCTAGACTGGATTCTAGTCACAGATCCAAATAAGTATTCCAACTCTGGTACTCTCCCAGACACATTAAGTGACAATTTACCGCATATACTTAATAGGAAAACCACCCATTTATCCAAAGGCCAAAATTAAAAAACCTCCCATAACCTAACTAACTTCAATCAGCAACTATTTATTAATATATACTCAAATCCTTAAACTGGTCCATACTGAAAACACTACCCCTACATGATGGAGTTAACTACTTTAACAAACTACTTCTAGACACCATTAATAGCCAAGCACCACTCTGAACAAAAAGAACAAAAATGAATTATGCCCCTTGGCTAACAAAGTCCACAAAAAAAAAAAAACAATACTAGTAAACAGAGACAGAGACAAAACCTGGAAGGAATGGCAGAAGAGCAGATATCTACACAATCAGGAAAATAATTTTATAGTTATTGATAAGAAATGATACTTTACACAACAACTAAGTGATGACAAAAACAACCCCAACAAGTTTTGGTCTGCTGTCTCATCATTTCTCATCTCAGGGTCCAAACAAAGCCCTTCCCCATTTATAGACAAAGCTTCATCTCAAATTGCAAAATTGTTTAATACTTTATAGAAAGTATCGCTAACTTGGTCAGTGATCCCAGCAAGCCCCATATTCCCAACCCCCCGATAATCTCAACACTCCTCTCTCTCTCAAGCGTCATCCACATATACTGCACTCCCATCCCTCTGTACTCAAAACATTTCTGCTACAGCCTTTAAACCTCCAATTCTCTCACTGCATCCTGTATCCACTAGCTATATATGTAACCTACTACATAAATAAAACCCTGCTCTCTTTCCACTGACAATCTTCCACCCAAATACTTGAAAATTGCCGCTGATGCCATTGCTTACCCAGTCATTATTCTCATCTATAGATCCATCATAGAATCACATGCCCCCTGTCTTTGCAAAAAATCAGTAATAACCCCATTACCCGTCATTTATTATATAAACGGGACTACCGATTTTTTGAGGTTCACCCATGAGACAGGGGAAAGGCATCTTGGATATTTGGATGTATTGTTGATTAAAGATGAAATTAAACAGAAATAAATCTCCCAAATATACAGGAAACACACATATTCAAATGCTTTCATGCATTTTACCAGCTCTCACCCCATAAACCAGAAGAAAGCAATGGTTAAGGGCCAGTTCATGTGTGCACCATGGATGGTATCATCAGACCAACATTTCTTAGATGAATGTTTCTTTTTGAGGATCATGCTTCTAAAAAGAGGCTATCTGATACACTTTGCTGCAATTTGATGAACGAAGTTATTAATAAAAGGAATAATAACTTTTTAAGCCAATTATGGCTAATGTAAGTGAATATACTTTGGAACTAACTCCACTTAAAGAAATAATGAATATTAATAAAAGTAGGGATTTTAGAAACTCATTTATTACCACATATACCTTAGATAGTGATATTATTAAATGAGTCATCAGTAAAAATTGGTCCATAATGGATGATGATAAAAAAGTGAAGGACAAAGTGGGGGATTGACCTGTTAGTTTATAGAAAAAGGTTTAACTTAAGGAATATTTCTGAGACTACATCTGAATTTACTACTGCAAAAACTGGAAAAACGAGTAAATGTGGTTCATGTCTTTACTGCAAATGTATTCATATCAGTGAACCTTTAGTCTTTAAAGGACAAACACTTAAGGTTAAGGACTGGTATAATTGTAATACTTCAGTGGTTGTCTCTGCAGCTTTATGCCAGAAATGGTCAGGCTTCTAAGTTGGTAAGACTGAATGTAGGCTAAGAGAGAGAAAATATATGAACATTATTATGAGAGCATAATAAAAAAAGTGGCAAATGCATTGGGATATAATTTAATAAAACCTACATGGATCTTTTTTCCATGTAGCCATCATGGCACACTGCTTACATGAAAGTAAGCAGGTTTGCAATCCAGTAAACCGAGCTGGTAGGAGAGCATGCACACACCAACATGGATGGCAGGGATGTGGCACAGGTATCATCACATGCACAGGGTGTGGTGTGGGGGTGCAGGAGGCCTAGGCTGTGCCAAACAGTTGACAGCATGTGAGTGAGTCAGGAAGGGGTGTGGGTTAGATGGGCCATGGGCAGGTGTCGTGTGCATCTGTTGGTGACCTGCGTGTGACAGTGGTGTTTGAGTGTGTATGTGTACACAGTCAAGAGCAGTGCTAGCCCTACTTGTGTGTATGTTGGACAGCTGTGGACCATACATGGTAGAGTGAACAGTTCACCATCTCCAGCCACAAACATGGGAACTGGTTCTGCCAGGAGTAGCACTAGCACCACCATGCCCATGGTCAGATGTGGTGCAAATACCTGATGGAGACTGCAAAGTGCTGGGGCTGTGTCCCCCATGGGACCACCCAGGACCATGTGCCCATGGCCTGCCATGTTGTGGTGTGGACAGCACACTTCCCTCTGTAGTGCTGGAGGTACTGCCACTATGGGAGCGTGACTGTGCACAGCCACGTGGACTCTCAGCAGATGGTGTTGCTGACCTACGTCAACATGTCCAATGCCCAACTCCAACCAGATGTTCCAGCACAGACAATGTAAAGTCCAAGACAGGCACTGTCTCAGCCCACCATCTGTCCACAGCATCAGTGAACCGATCCAGGGTGTCCCCAGTGCAGTGGAGGCAGTCATGGATGTTAGACTGTGCTGCATCCATAACCCTAAGCATCCATCTGGTGTTGCATTCTAAACATGCCTGTGTCTCCATGACAGCCTGAAACATATGTCGAGTGACCCATGATGTGGCATCTGCTACAGGTGGTGGATGGACAGCAGTCTTCCTATGAGCACTCCTGTCAATCTGCCTGTGTGGGATCTCACCAGCTCTCTGGCTATGGTCAGTGGCAACACTCACTGATGCCATAGTTGCCACACTGTCCTGTTCAATGTCGCCACCCTCTGACATTCCAGTATCATGGCCTCTGGGAACTGGGTATGTGTGGGTATAGTGACTGTGTGCAGTGACAATGGGGGCAGGAGGGATGTCAATCTCTGCAACAGATTCAGTCCCAGACAACCCCATCTTTGCCTCACTATGGCCACCATCATCATCATAGCCTGATGAGACACTGACATCAGGTTGTGAGGGGGACAGTCTCCAACCCCACCCGGTCACCTGTGAAAACCAAGACAAAAGCAGTACATTACTACCTGCACTTTTATGTATGGTAATTTATTCAGACTCATACAAATGAGGATCCACAACTGCATTACCAGTCGCACATCTTCTCATCTCCACTTCCATGCACAACAGTGAACCTCACACCAACATACACAGACAAGTCAAGCTCTTTATAACATGCACTTCAGCCACATCCAGTTAAAGTTGCCAGTAAAATTTACCTGTAAGGTATTCAATATGACACTATACATGATAGAACATCACATAATACCCAGTACACTTATCTTGGGAATGATATGCCAGTACTAGTGTCACTGCCTCAGGTATGTACCATCTCCCTTTTGTGTATGAACAGGCATCTTGGAATAATTGCCTCATGTAAACCAGGCTTTGTAGCCAGTCATAACTATAAGTGCAGATGTGTCGATGGTCGTTCAAATACATACCTGTGACTTACCAGTCTATGAACCATAGTTAACTGTTCCAGAATGGAACATACAAATATTCTGCTCTGGTTAAACACAACATTTGTATATAGGGCAATATGGCAACCCTTAACTTTCATAGGGTATATATATGATCTGTAAAAAACATTATCACACTTACCAGGTGAAGGACCATGGACTTGAGCCACACCTGAGAGACCTATGAAAAGGTGACACATTCCTCTTTTCAGTTTCGAGTACTAGAGATAGTGGCTTCAAATCCAAGAGGTGGTGATGCAGTGAATAGGTTAGCTAAGGCTGAATTAAACTGGATTTTGAAATTGGGGGCACATTTACATCCAGGTCTGAACAACTTTATTTCCATCAAACCTATACTTTAAATGTATTCAACTATATGTATAGATTTGAACTTTTCATTCCTTATGCTTTTTAAGGATTGAATTTGTTCTCATCATGCTGAAGGGAGATAATGTTGACTTTTAGAAGTTTATGGCCTATATATACTGGCCAACAGTTATGATCATATGGATATCCATATCGTATGAAGACATTCATACTATATGAAGACGTACTAACACATGGAGACTTACTATGCTATTGAAGTTTATTAATATTTTTCGATTTTATATTGTTATAATGTCACAGCATTATGGTCCTTCAAACAATTTTTAGGACCCTCACATTATTCCCATGTTTCAATGATATATGTGTTAGATCGACATGGGCATATTTTTATATTTTTATATTCTTATATTTTTCACATTAGACATTTTATTCGTAGGATATATTTGTAAGATATAAATGTTAATATCAGCTGTGGTTAGATCTATGTTTTTTATATATATAGCCTACATTGATATGTCATACCTGATTTCAAAGTGCCATATTAGTTAAGGCATTTAATACAAGATTTCATGTTTAATAGAAGTGATTAGATAACACTTATAATTATTTAAAAAAAAATTTTGAATAATTTTTTATATTGGTTATGATCATAGTCACATAATTAATATTAATATTATTATTATCATTATTATTATTGCTATTTTTTAAGTGCAATTATATAGGTCTATATAATCATAGCCTTCTTATATATAGCATTTTAGTGAATTATGTTAATGAAGCTATGAGAACTTATAATAGTATTAATATACATGGGCTCTGGTTTTATACATATGGATAACTGCATGTATTATAGGAAATAATAATATTATATATACATACATTCATTGATATGACATTAAGGTAATCAATTTGTTATGCATTTATTGATGTATATTACATTTGTAATATCTCTATGCTGTATATATTTATATATACACATAAGATTTTGATTTGGATTAAGGCATTTTAATTTGTTACAAATATTATTTATACATAGTTGTTGTCACCTGATTTAGTGAACAATGTTTCTTGAGATAAATAGAACGAAAGGAAGTTGCGCCAAATAAGTGATTCTTACTGCGCACTTTACGCAACAGCACAACATCGCATAACGAAATATCAGCTGCAAGTTGTTCATCAGGTATCCCCTGCACTAGATGACACCCATTTGTTCACTCTAAGTTTATGTGTTGTTTATCTAGGTTATATGAATCAGGGTATATCAAGGTAACAAAAAATTTACAGTAATTCTATTTACGTGTAATGTCGATCTATTGGCTGACATGGGTTGATTTGTTTACGTTGGGTTTAGGCATTTAACAGCGATCATCTATCATTTATTGCTATAAGAGAAGGGAGAGATCTTTATTAGGTGCAATTCATCGTACAACCATGCTTTGCTAAATGTTGCTTTAACTTGATTTATGTGCAATATGTTTTATATTTACAAAAGTGACAACATAAACTGTTTGGTTTAACGTATCTATGCTGCAGTTATGTATTTGATAATCCTCATGCACGAAACTTTAATGCGCATTCTATCGGGATTTATGATGAAATCAAGAAACTTATAGCATTATGCACTCAGAAAATATTGTAAATAGTGTGATTATGATGAAGGACAGTGTTTAAAAGCAACGTTTTTATTTATTTATTTACTGTTATGATCAAGCTGCGTTTATGATCAGGATGCTGTTGACACAGCGATATTAACTGTTGGCAAGTTTTCATAGTTTAAATAATTGATTGATTGAATAATTAATTGTCAATTTATATCTACTCTTCCCGCCATATTTGATATAAAATAGGGAGAGTTTTTGTATGTTTTTATATCTGAAGAAGCGTAGGTGATCCTACGCGAAAGCGCTCATTTTATTCTTCCATGGATTAAACTTTTTTACCTTTACTACGGAGATTCTGTGAGTGGTTTATTTGGACTGTTACACTGTGGTCGTGGTTAGACTACCGTTTGCTGCTATTTCAGTAATTGCCTCATGTAAACCAGGCTTTGTAGCCAGTCATAACTATAAGTGCAGATGTGTCGATGGTCGTTCAAATACATACCTGTGACTTACCAGTCTATGAACCATAGTTAACTGTTCCAGAATGGAACATACAAATATTCTGCTCTGGTTAAACACAACATTTGTATATAGGGCAATATGGCAGCCCTTAACTTTCATAGGGTATATATGATCTGTAAAAAACATTATCACACTTACCAGGTGAAGGACCATGGACTTGGGCCACACCTGACAGACCTATGAAAAGGTGAGGGAGAGGTATTGTTAGCACCACCAAATTTTGCAGCACTACAAGGTAATATGTGCATATATCCACATGTACAGTAGCTACTGTGATTCTGGCTGTATTGATGACATTCTGAGTATGTGTGCACAACTGAGTGTAAACCCTAACTCCCTCCCAATGCAAATAGACCTAACACCCATGGACAGGTATGTCCAGCCTGCCACAATGACTGATACAGTATTACACTGGTGAACACTGTACGCTTACCTGGACACTCCTCTGCTGTGGACACTGTGGCACCCACCTCCATGATGTATGGTGTGATGGATGCCTAGGAGCTGTCATGTGTTCCTAGGTTCACCAGGAATTCCTCTGTGGCCAAGAGTGGTTGTTCTGTTGCAGGCCCTTCACTGGTGGCAGCAGGATCCATGGCAACATCAGCTGCCCTTTGTTGTGCAGCATTCAGCATGTCTGTGGCCTGGTGTTGGACCTGCTCATAGGTCCTGTACTGCTGGCCAATCTGATTAACATCCCATGCAAGGTCTGCTCACAATGCTGCCCACTGCTCCCAATTATACCTCCCCCTGGACAAGATCTGATGGTGCTGTCTCAGTCCATCCACTATTATGTCATTCTCCACATTTGAGAAGTGGGTATGTATTCTGTGGTACATGGTTCCTGAAAGACAACAAAAGGGGAACACATTACAGGACCATATATGTGAACATCCACTATGTACAGAGCCAGCATACCCATAATGCTCTACACTATCCACTGCTCCCTCACACATCATACATTACAGTCTGGCAACACACTACATGTGTGGATACCACCCAGGTAGTAGCAATACTGGGTTATATCCCTGTGTGCCGTGACAGATTCTGTTGTATGTTCCTACATGCAGCACTGTAGTCTACTGTGGTGTGTCCCCTATAGCAAACTCCCACTAATATGTCGTACAGCCACTGCCAGACAAATAGCAGTGTGCTATTACAACCACTATATGGAGACAGTCCACCAACACCAGTGTGCCACAATGTCAGAAAATAATGCAAACTTGCTGTAGTATGTGTTCCCTGTAGGCATCACACCTCTCAACTATACAGGTACATACTATATATACTATTTGCAGAAAGTCAAGATGTTTGACTTATAGTTTTGGTCATTTTCACACAAAAGTGTGGATTTCTGACAAATGGTTGGCCAATCATTGATGGTTGCTGTCAGAGAATAAAGACAGACATCTGAGACCCAGATGTCATACCCTTCAGAACACAGTTATGCTACTGTAATATCTGCTATTCTATTCACTTTCTTACTTTGTATGGGCAATATTTAAACAGTGTCACTAGGTTTGGGCCTTTGTCCTCCAATAAGTATGGCTCTGTCCTGCTTTCTTGTTGTAAGAGGTTGACAGGTATGTTAGGCATAGCTTTCAACAAAGCAGGGCCATATGTCAACAGAATCAGGGACTTAGCCAGAATATATCAGGGACATTCAGGGACACTGTTAAAATGTTAGAAATATTTATGTGAGACATTGACAGAATGAGAGGAGGTGCTTTACAGTACATCATTTGATGTTACAGGAATGCACACCCTTGCGTATTGTCACTATGTATTATGTGTACTCCACTAGCTTTCCTATGACAGCCAACCATTGTAGGAGGGATTAACAGGGACAGAGCTAAGATGTGAGTGAAAATAAGGGACAGATGAGAGGCATGTCTGTAGATGTAGGACAGCAAAGTATCAATGACATGTCATCACCATAGATCTCAGACAGGCTTACTGCTTTAAGCCCTGTCCCCCATACCTCCATCCTCCCATCTGCATCCTGTTACATGGACACATCTATTACATACCTGGTGGAGTGCAGCACTCCTTAGTTGAACTTTGCTTCCAGTAATCTTTTGAATATACACTCTCTCTGTGAGTAAAGTCTCATATAATCCTGTTCCCCATAACCAGCTGGCTGCCTTTTTAAGGTACTGCTCATTAGCAGGTAATTGCCTCTGCACCAATCTGTGGATCATATTTGCTAATTGTAGCCAAAACAGCTGAATGGCACTATCACTAGCCAATGATATGCCACCACAGTGCAATATATAAGGCATTCATGTAGACCTGGGCCCTTTTCTTAATTGTTAAGATGGACATTGCTGTGGTATGGAGACTACAGCATTGCAGAGGGTAGGCAACATAACTGTCAGCTAAAGAGATTTATGCAGTATGTCCACAGTTTTGCCTCATATGTGTGTTCAGTGTCACATGACATTGTAGTCATCTGGCAGCTCACAGGTACACATTGTGGGTTGAGGTCAGTAATTAAAGATAGACATTTGAGTGTCAGACTTCATATCTATCAGATTATGCCTGCTAATGCAATAGCTGTTATTCTATCAACTTACTATCTTTGTAGGAGCAAACTGTTAAACATGTCCCTATCTCTGGGCCCTTGTCCCCCCATTACATATGGCTGTGTCTGTATTCTTGTGCTAGGGGTTTGGGAGGTATGGTAGGTCTGTAGCAGCTACCTCTACATACAGCTGCATATGCTACAGGCTGCAGCTTCTGCTGCAGCCTAGAACACATAGGTGGAGTGTGAACACTTTGTCAGACAACAAGCTGTACATGGAACTTTGGCAGCTGTGTCAGCCCTGGCATTACAGCAGAGCCAGGGTAAGGGTACCCTTTACAATCCAACTGAGGCATGTGATTAAGCTACATCTGTTTTGCAACAGTGACAATAACAGAGTAGTAGGCGAGCTACAGTTCGGCTATATGGATATGTGCAGTGTGTCCCTACCTGCAGGCCTTTGACTTGCAAAAATGGAGAGCAGTCTATTATTTAGCAGTAAGCTGTGCAGATAAAGAACATATAACTCAGTCATTATTTGCTATCTTGACAATAATGTACTTGAACTGAAACACAAAACTGGATTTGAACCCAGGACTGTGTGTGGCAAAATGTACTGCTTGCAAGGCATTTACTAGACTAACCTACTGAGTCTATACTACAGCAGGTGTATTTGCAAGGTATATGTGCAGACATACAGGCTGTGACACACATTGCCTGCATCCATCAGTATGTGCATGGCTTTCTATGACTGTATTTCTGCACCAGGGTCCCAGATGAACATGTACTTTGCCATTGATGCCTTAGCAAGTGTGTTTCAACATGTTGCTGATAAAAAGGGCACATTAACCTGCCATCGAAGCCATTGAGGCCTCACTTACATCCATTATTATCTCTGTGGCCATCTAGTGGTATATTATTGCACCAGAGTCCAAGGTGCACTCCCATTTTCCCATTACATTTTATTCCAGTTTGTGAAGTGTGGCCCAGCAGGCAGCTTCACTGAGTCATGCCAATGACTGTAAATGGTAATCACTATATATTTTGCTGAAAACACCTGTTTTAATTAAGAGCTACATGACATGATGAGTTAATGCAGTGCGCTGTAGGTCTGAGGGGCTCAGGTTCCAAACATGGCAGTGGTGTTTACTTTGCACATTTATCTGACAATGTTATGAACACATTTAAGTGTTAAAGCTCTATTTAGCTGAGCTACGCCAAGCTGTGCAATGCTGTGTGGTGCACAGCTCTGCACAAAAAAAATATAAAGAAAAGAAAATGGGTGATAAGAAAGTGGTGAAATGGGGTAAGCAAAGAGACAAACATAGTGAAAGGCAGGTAGAGATGTAGAGGAATGGTGTGGGAAAGAACCATAGCTATCCATTTATTGTACAGGAGGAGCTGTGAACTTTGACTGAATTTGTAGATGAATTTGGACTGTCAAACCCCAGTGAGAGGGGTGAGGACAACATAACTGCACTGTCAAGCCAACTGGAACAAATTACTTGTGTCCAGTAAACACGTGAAAAATGGAGAGCTATGTATGGAGTGATATTTTTTTTTGGGACAGGTGCCCATTTTTTTTTTATTAAGGTGAGAGTGGAATGTTGGAAAATGGACATAGGTACATATGGGGAGGTAAGATTGGTAGGAGAGGATGCACTTGCTGATAGACAAGACAAACATCACATCAGACAGGGGCAGTGTGTGACACATAAGAGGGTGAACACCTTGGATGGGGAGGGTGTTGTGGTATCCAAGACACCCATTCTTCCAGATGGCAGCAGTATGACTCATGTTCCCATCCATGCAGCTGTCAACACTGCTCCTTCACTGCCATGGGGTTGGCTGTGCTAGAGGCTGGGCACCATGGTGACACTGCCCCACCAGTTTGGCCAGCATGCCTGCAATCCGGCGTATATGGTGTTCATAGCTCCAATGAATAATCCTGTGCACCATGACCAGCAATTGATCCTGGGTGACAATGGCCCCTCTGACACCAGCCTAAGGAGGAGGCCAGGCCCCATCCTCTGAGGAGGTCCCACCCTGACACCACAGGTGGTGCAGGGGCAGCAGAGGGAGCACCACCAGTCTGGGTCCCAGATGTGCCAGGATGCAGTTCCATTTCCATCTGTGACAAGGTAGGCAGCCAGAACTGGCCTACCCTGCCATGGTATGGTAATGGAGGTATAGCAATAAGTATAGGTTAGTTGTGAACAAATCATTGGTTAGTAATAACAGCATGACAGGACATTGGAAATAATCCAGCTACATATCAATGCATATTATGTGAAACACAGAAGAGTCAGTATGCTAACAGCATGCCATAACAGTTAAAGCATAACACCAACAAAATAGGTAATGTAACAAGATGTGTTAATATGCAGCCATTATCATACATAACAATAATAAAACATGTCACAAAATACAGTTACTGTAACAACATATGTTAACAGTTAACCATAACCAATGAAAAACAATAAGAAATAATTGAAGATAAGGGGTGGGGAGAGAGAGAAAAACAATCTATTAGTAAGAGTTAAGGTTATTTCCCTGACAACAGTGCTACTATCTACTCTATGGGTCTGCATTTTCTTTATGTGTACAGTGACTACAAGTCTCCTATAGCTGATGCAACATGTACATACCTCCGAAGCTATTTGCATGGGACACTATGGGCCAAGCAGTAACAACTGCAGGTATACAACTACACAGAACATTTGCACATCAGGTGGGCCTATGCAACTACCAGGGTGTTTGATTTAGTGATACTTTGCAATCTAGGCAATAATTTCCATGTTAATCCTGTGGCAGGTGGATTACACAGTATTAATTACATAATGTGAAATTGTGAAACTTGAGAGACATTTATGTGTGCAGCACAGACACTAAACAGCTGTCATACCTTGGCTGCCAGGCGTGGGGACAGAACCCAATAGCAGTGACTGCAGGGGACATCTGCATAGAATATATTACTTGACTGCAGCCACTTTTAACAGGCACTCCAGGCATACAGCCATACCGGGATTACACATTTTATTTCTCACTGAACATTGCTGATGAACACATTCTTGCTACCAAGTTTAACAGTCTGTGACATCTAAAACAATAATTATCTAAATGAAATATGGGCTACCTCACCCATTTACCTGTAGTTCCTGTGGAAAGAGAAATTGTGAGCATTATGTGACTGCTGCTGTAATATTTACTGGTACATATCACTGTATTTATACCCCGGACTGTGTGTGGCAAAATGTACTATATATACAGAGCATTTAACAAACTGAATTACTGAGTCACTGCTAAACACTTATTGACTATTTGCCTAGAGCTCACCTGGAACCAAAATATGACCTGGTAGTAATACTGCATATTGCCTGATGTCTGTGGATGACAGAGCATTATGTGATCAATATTGGATTAGAGACAGCCTTGAACAGTAGTATACTACAATTTGCAGCCATTAGATTTGCCTCTACAGCTATTACAGAGTTATACTTGACTGCAGCTCCTTACCTTACAGCCTCAATGCATACAGCTCTGCTGCAATGGTTATGACAACACAATCCTGATGTACACCATTTTCCTTAGTGTTATTGTTATTGTTTCGTGTTTTTACGGTACTACAGTTGGCATTATTCATTTATTGCAATGCAGCTCTAATTACACATTTATTGCACTACAAACTTTATTGTATATACTTTAATGCAGTTATTGGTATTGTTTCATGTTTTTATTGCTGTACAGTTGGCATTATTCATTTATTGCAATACAGCTCTAATTCTACATTTATTGCACTACTAACTTTACTGTATATACTTTAATGCAGTTATTGGTATTGTTTCATGGTTTTTGTTTTTACTCTATAGTTGGGATTATCCACGTTTAGTGGACTACACTCTTTACTGTATATATTTTATTGCAGTTGATGCTTTTCTTGCTTATTGCCCTACACTTAGCATAAAACATCCATACTCACTACACTCATCTCGCAACCTGGCCAAGCACCCAGCACATGACTCAACTTCATGAGCCCTCTCAGCTGCAGGTGTTGGGAGAGAAGCACACCATTATGCATACCGGTTTTGCAGACATTCAGAGTACATATTGGTAAAACAGAGAAAAAAATACATACTTGTGGGTATTCCCTGCCCTCGCTTCTTGCACCCATGTGTCCAAGAGTTCCCTCTTCTGTCTTTTCAGGTCACCATGGCAGTGACAAGACTGCTCACCTGTGCAGTGAATACCAGTGACACTGGTGAGATCTCTGACCAGCCAGTCCCAGGCCTCTGCCTTACACTCTGCCTGCAGCAGCCTGTCATCATGGTTTTGCACAAGGAGCCCAACCATGACTCTGGACTCCAGAGTGCCCCACCTCTGCCCTCAAAAGCATGCACATTCACCGCCAGCCATAGTATACAGTCAGGGACAGAACTCCAATGAATTCTGCTGTATTCCCACCTATTGGGCTTAATGCAGACTGTTTTCATGCCCTTATACATCACTGAGCAACATTTAAAAAAGGACCACATCAATTAGCAATGTGCAAATCAGGGTGGCTGAGATAATAAGCCATTACCATGTTTATGTGGTGCTTAGCAGGTCTAAGCACAGTTGAGCAGAGCTTAACAGGGTACAGCGGGCCCCCTTTTATTAAAAAAAAATTCATACTATGTATGTATTCATAATATGTATACCAAATTTAAATACATATTATCCCTTTTATGTATTCAAATCCTGGACCTCCTGCACATGAAGCCATAACTCTACCCATTTAGCTACATCGATATTAAGAAATCGGGTACACCTACACATATATCATTGAGCAACTATAAGTAGTGATGAGCATCATGCTGTGCTATACAAACATGCTCAGACACGCTTACACACACCTTTAAATAAATAATTAATTATATCTGGTTTCTATTTTTAGATGTCTGTCAGATTTCTTATATGTGGACTCAGCTTGGCATTGCTGTGCTTTGTGTTGCTCAATCATGCCTTTTTAAAAAAAATAAAAACTAAAAATAAAACAAAGGACATTGCAGGGAGTGTCATACTTATCTGCAGCCACAGTTAGCACTACAGTTCTCCCTACACTGTTTCAATAACAGTGTTCTTCAGTTCTCTCTCATCAATGTACCATCATTAATATGCATTGCATACTGCTGAGGGGGAACCATGATCAGAACATGGATACATTCTGTGGAAGCTCTACACTGTGCCTATATGGATTTTATTAAATCCTGGGGATTGTTTAAACATATCAGTGAGTATACTGCATGATTTTAAATTTGCAATGTTGGAGAGAGGAGTCCCAAACCAAAAGGGAGGAGCATGAACCTTACTTTTGGGGAAAAAAAGAATTATCCTGGCAACTGTGCTTAAATACTGCTAGCTGGCCAGGAATGAAGGATATTTTTTCTATTACTTATCTGCTAAAATTAAAATCACTTGTGAGATCGGGTAATGATGAAGTATATTTGTATATGAATAAATGATTTATAGGATTTTATGTAAGCGTTATTTATATTTCAATTTGCTTATTCATTTATAATTCTTTGGATGACAGTATTTGAAAAAAATAGATTTAAAGTCATAGAGCACAGGGAGAAGAAATTTCCCCCTTTATTAGGCTTAGGTCAGATTGGTGAAGTGAAATCTAGTGATACCAATAATGCTGTGTTCACTAATAGCTACATCCACACTTATTCAACTGATTCAGAGCAAATTGAAGAAGTGATCAATAAATTTTGGTCAGTTTTAACTGGACATGAAGAATTAAGTAAATATATTCTGAAGCATCCTAAGTTCACGAGACGTAGGGACACTAATATAAAGGAATTATTTGAGAAATTTCAACAACAAGAAAGAACTAGTAACAACAAGAATTTGAAAAAAGGCACCTACAAATGTGGAAGTTGTAAACAATGTACACACATTTTGAAAAGAGATTCCTTATACATTCCCTCTAGGAATTTTTGTTTTAAAGCTAACATTTATGCAAACTGTGCAACGCAAGGGATAGTTTACTTGGGTTATTGCACCAAGGGCTACAGTTTCTATGTAGGCAAAACAGAAAGGTCTCTGAGAAAGAGAATTTACGAGCATATGTATGAGGTCTCCAGGAAAAAAGATACAAATGCCTTTTACAAACACTCAATATTATGTCCTGAAATGTCTATAAAATTTATTGTGTTAGAACAGGTGCAAGTGGATAGTAGAGGGGGAGACTGGGAAACGCGTTTAGAATATAAGGAACTTTTGTGGCAGCTTAAATTGGATGCTGCCACAAGTCCCGGTCTAAATGATAGCATAAACATTAAGAGTGTCCTTAAACTAAGAATGGCCAGATTGTGATCTACAAGTAAGGAGAAGTCACTATAAATCAATATGTAATCAGTTGAATATAATATGTCTGTAACACAGTGGTTTAATAAATTCATATATAGATTTCATAATAATACATCAATTGTAGGTCATATTTATAAAAATAATGTACTATTTAATGATGGTTCAATAAATATGTATTTAGTTAATTGTAAAAACATATATTTAAACTTATTAATGTTTATATATATTGATCTATTTAATAATCAGTTTATGGAGTTTTAAAAGAAATGCATGGTTTTATACTTAAAATAAGTTCTTTACACATGGATTTACAGATTTGTTATATTTTTTATATAAACTATTTTTTATGGATTAATTTAGTGATAAAGTATAGTAATTTGATAAAATGAGTTTTGTATAAAGTTTTACATTTTACGTAGGTTAATATTTGTGAATGTACAACAGTGGTAAGTGGATGTAAAATTGATAGGTTTGAAACCTTTTGTATAGCTTTAAAACTTAATTACTAAAGCTTTCACATGATGGTCATTAGACCCTATAAATATAGTCAGAATTTTACAAGTATCTTATCTTGATAAAGCTTGGCAATGGGACCAAGCGAAAGAGCTTGATTCAAACTGTTGGGATTTGTTTTTTATTTTGTTGAAGTTTTGTGCTGAACAGCAAGATTTTAAAAGAAGTTTTTAATAAGAGTAATAAAATCATTTACTACGTTCCTCCGGTGGCTGGTTTTTGAGCAGTGGAAGGGTTTCTTTGGTGTTTTGCTGCTTACACTTCATTTTACTAGATTTAAAATATAACGATATAGGCTACATAGGGTTTTAAAAGAAGGGGACATGTTTGTAGTAATATTGTGTCTGCGTTTTAAAAGTCTGGATGTCTTCATTATGTGATTTTATAAGTTATATGAAAAGGGTTATTTTCTGTTATGTTTTTATCTGATAAAGTCTGTGACTGAAAAGGTGAAAGTGCTTAATAAATGGTATTAAAGTGAAGAGAATCATGTTCACCATTGTTTTTTTTGTTAGTTTGCTACACATGAATTTTTTGATACAATATCTGCTTATAGGTTCATAGGTTCAGTGGTGTTTACTTCACTAATGGCCAAAAGGTCCCTTATAACCCTAGCCACGCAACCCAAATGTGTCCCACAGATTTGATTAATATATGGGGTGATTTATTGACTACCTCTGCCCATCAGAGACATAGGCACCAGACTAGGGGTAAATTTCCAATTGCCCATCCATTGGCCCAAGTTGCTCTTATAGGTTCATAGGTCTGTACTAGACTAATGAACACTAGCTCCCCTATAAGCCTAGCCATGCATTTAATAATTCTGGGGTAAAACCCACTGGGCTGGATTTTTAAATTTACGGACACATTGCAATAACCTTTTTGGCATCCATCCACTCATAACTCCTTTTTCCCATGTTTCCACATGGGATCTGGGTGTCACTTGAACAATGGCAATTAGCTAGAGGCAAGGATTACACTGCTGGGTGGCTAGCCCTGCTACAGTAGTTCTTCTGCACCACACACTCACACCTATGTTAAATTTAGAGTGTCCAATCCACCTACTACATGTTTTTGGAATGTGGGAAGAAACCAGACCACCCATAGAAAACCTATGTGAACATAGTGAGGACATGCAGATCCTGCAAAGAAGGCAAACTAGCTGAGAATCAAACTGGAGAACCTCTTGCTGTGAGACAATAATGCTATCCACTGTGCCACTATGCTGCCCTGCTCTGCCACTCTGCATAGACAACTCTCTAACAAGGTGCTTTTGCACAAAGATAAAAAAAATCTGTCAAAAAGCAAATTGTAGGTCATGCTTCTTAATGTTTGGAGCCTTAACCTGAACATGTACTCACTGGAGGCTGTCCTCTCACTGGAAGATGCCAACATCTGTGCAGTCACGGAAACTTGGTTCAGGGCTACAGAGAGCACCCCTGCCTTACCAGGCTACACCTCATTCCACACATTCTGGCCCCAAAATGAGGTCAAAAAGATTAAGGGTGGTGGAGTCACTATCTTCATTAAGGATTGGCACACCCCCAGACTGGTTTTCCAGCATTTATTTTATTTATTTTACATTTGTTGACCGGGCTAGTCTAACAGGATATACGTCCATTTTCAGTAGTGGCCCGGGGAGATAAGCTCCAATACAGATAAATGAAAAACTTAGTAATCAATATACAAAAATAATGATGCACTAGAGCTACTCCAGGTGCAACTGACAGTAGATAAGACACCCTTCCAAGTTATAGAAGCTATAGGCCCCCCTCCATGACTCAGGACACCCCTTCCTCCTACCTGGACCTACTTGACTCCATCAACATACACCCTAATGCCCTGATCCTTGATGACTTCAACTACTCCACCATAGACTGGGTGAACTATTCCTGCACTAATGCACTCACCCAATGATTCCTTGACTTCATCATTTTTTACCACCCTACACTAGCTTGCCTCATCCCCCACAAGGGGAGATAACATTCTGGGCTTGATTCTCACCAACATGGGCAACCACTGCACCACTCCCATAGTATGTTCTTCCCTGGTGAGATCAGATCTTCGGTCTGTCTCATTCAAAGTTTCTGTCCCACCCAACCCCTCCAGCCATAACCAGGCTAAAAAACTTCTCAAAAGCTGACTACAACCTCCTAAGGGAGGGTATCAGTAGCTTCATACCACCACCCCCTTCAGAAAGTGCATACAATTATGCTAAACACTACGCCATTGCAGTATACAAGTACCTGTACAACTGCATGGACTCAGCCATACCCAACAGAACTAAAACCTGGTCCTCAAGGAAACACAAACCTGTCTGGTGGACATCCTATATTAACAGACCTTACAACAAAAGGAAGAAACTGTTGTTCAAGGGTAAAAAGGAACAAATTTCAAATTGAAAAAAACTGCCTCCTTAGCCACAACAGGCAAATTAGATCACTAGTGAAAACCTCCAAAGCCAATTATGAATTGAAACTAGCCTCTGAAACAGTGGGAAACCACAAAGCCTTCTTCAATTACTTCAGAAAACTCCATGGCAAAGCCCAGGCTTTTTCCAAATTAGTACTTAATGGTATCACTTACACTGATCATGTTGACTTAGCCAACCTACTAACAGATAGGTTTAGCACAAACTTCACCCCCTGCCCCCCCAGAGACCAATTTGACATACCCAATACTTGTCCTACACCTCACATCTCCATAGATCAAGTGTTAAAGTCCCTATCCAAGCCAAACAACATAGCTGCCATGAGACCTGATAATATCCCAGGCTGTATTCTGCAATATCTCCATCAACAAGTAACCTCACCATTGAGCAACCTACTCACTCATAGCCAAAGTACAGGCCTCATTCCAGCAGAGTGGATAACGGCTATTGTCATCCCTTTGCACAAAAGTGGTGCCACTACTGACCCTGGAAACTATCTCCCCATTAGCTTGACAAGTCTGATCTGTAAGGCCATAGAGCGTATTATTATGCACATCATAAACAAGGACATAGGCAATCTCCAAGCACTTGACCCCACCCAGTTTGGATTGGTCAAGGGTAGATCTTGCCTGTTAAACCTGGTTGACTTCTTTGAGACTGTCACCAAGGACCTGGATGAGGATGAGGAGAACATCAGTACATACAGCTTATCTTGACTTGGTGAAGGCCTTTAACACAACCCACCACTCAGGCCTCATCAAAAAACTAACACAGCATGGCATAACTCTCTGTCTCATCAGGTGTGTGAACAACTGGCTCATCAATAGGAACCCAAGGTCAAAATAGGTGCCTCCACCTCTGACAGCAGACCTGTCATTAGTGGTGTTCCCCAGTGATCTGTTCTGAGACCCCTACTCTTTGGCATTTACTTGTTAGAGGTCGAGGGAAAGACAAAAGGCTTGTGGCTGAAAATGTTTGTGGATGCTGTCATTGACTCCCCAAATGATGTTAACATATTGAAAAAGGGTCTCACAGCAACAAATGACTGGTGCCAAAGTCATGACCTTACGTTAAATGCAAAAGAATGTATTATCATACCATTCAGCAAAAACATGGCTCCTACTGATTACCACATCAATGGCAACCCCCTAAGCACACAACCAGTGGTGAGAGACCTGGGTACTCAGGTTGACAACAATCTCACATTCAACCATCATGTAGCGACAGTGGTCACAAAAGCCTTTTACTTGGTTCATCTCATAAGTAAAGGGATTGCATCCAGTAAAAAGGAGATTATCACCTCTCTGTACTCCTCTCTCAGTAGGCCAATAATTGAGTATAACTCCCCATTTGGTATGTACATCTCCAAACACCTGCACCGACTGGAAAGGCCTCTGAAATACCTCACAAAGAGAATCCATGGCCTCCAGAACATATCCTTTGTGGACAGGCTCAAACCACTATCACTCAACTTGGTATCATACAAATTGTTCAGAGGTGATCTGTGTCTCACCTACAAGGCAATTTTAGACCCTGCCCTACTAGAGATGCTCCATATCCATAAGTCTAACTCCTCATGCATTACCCACTCAAAAGGCTTAAATCTATATATATATATATATATATATATATATATATATATATGTTTGTGTCTTTCGGCTTTTCCTGGTTAGAGGTTGCCACAGAGGAACTCCGGTCCGCTAATGATTGGCAGTAGATTTTTACATGTTGGCTTGCTGGGCCTAACTCACAACCTTCAACAAAGGAATGCCCATTCATGCATGTTGACACACAGAAAATGCTCTAACTGAGAATCGAAAGAGCAACATCTAACTGTGAGGTGACAACGCTACCGCAGCACCACCACCGCAGTATCAAATCTATATATATAAATATTGACAGTGATATAAATGTTTTTTATTTATTTATTCAGTATGTGAATTTTAATATAAATATATAAATCTATCTATCTATCTATATATATATATATATATATATATATATATATATATATATATATATATATATTAAAATTCACATACTGAATAAATAAATAAAAAAACATTTATATCACTGTCAATATTTTTATCTGGTTAAAGATTTTAATTTTAAGACACATTTTAAAGAACAAGTGTCATGTAAGCCAGGGTAGGAAAAAGCATTAGTCTTCAATTGCCAAAATAACTCCCTCTCCTCAAGTCTTAATGACCATGGTCCCCCCATAAGGCTAACTTCTACTTTTTCAACAATAGTGTAGTGGAAGCAGTGATCAGCTTGTTCCAATATATAACTGTTGGTGGTATTCGTTTTTCTTTTTTGAACTCCAAGTTAACCGAACAGCCAGATCACCGATTTTTTTCCCCAGGGAAAAAAAGTGTTTGGCTGTCGCTGTAAATTTGCCCTTTTCTCCACTGTAATGTGATCTAAGAGTTAGGATATTGAGTTATAGGGGCACAGCCCCCCACATTGGGGAGTGTGGGGGGAAAGCCCCCCACTTTGTAATGTTTGTTCTGCTGCATCTTGTGTAGTTGGTCTACTGATTTTTTCCCTGGGAAAAAAATCAGTGATCTGGCCATTTAGTTAACTGGGAGTTTGACACATATGTGTCAATGAAATGGTGTTCGGCTTTATGCCATTTCTATTTGCTGATATTGACCCATGACTGTTTCTGTGGTGGATAAGGGTGGGGGGTGTCATACCTGAAATCTTCTCTATCGCTCCTCACTGCTGTGCCCCTGTGGTACTTATTCTATGTGTGTGTGTGGGGGGGGGGTGACTGTTCCTGTAGTAAGATAAGGGTGGGGGTTGTCATACCTGAAATCTCCCCTACAGCTCTTCACTGCTTTGTCTCTGCTTCACTCATACCATATGTGAGCAGGAGGGACTCTAGGCACCAGAGACTTACCTGCTTGGCTCATACCTTGGTAGCACTTGCACATCACAGGGACTGGGGTAGCCACTAAACACCAGAGATTACTTTTACTTCTAATGAATGCCTTAATGACACTTAACAGGAATTAGGGTAACAATTAAACACTAGAGATTATGTTTACTTCTAATGCCTTAATGGCACTTAACAGGAATTGGCATAACCATCAAACACCAGGGATTTCATTCACTTCTCATGTCATAACATCATTTAATGGGACTGGGGACACTCTAGACACCAGGGATATTTGTTTAATAATACATGAGTCTAGGGGAATGCTAGACACCACAGACAATTGCACTGACATATATGAATGTGCAACTCTAATGTCTAGCATTAATGAATGACTGCAATGTTCCATCATTTGCAAGATCATGAAAGGGAGACATCGGGGACGTTCCGAACATAGGAACAGGTATCGGGTCTCTGGTATGTGTGTTTCTGTGTAAACGTGATACTGCATGTGTGACAATGTCTGACGGAGGAGGTTGCCTGGGTTCATAGGTCTGTAGTAGACTAATGACAGCTAGGGCCCTTATAAACCTAGCTGTGTCTTTAATAATTCTGGGGTAAATCCACTTAGCTGGATTTTTAAATTTATGGAAGCCTTGCAATAAATTTTTTTGTCCATCCATCCAACACTGCTAATTACCAGGAGAAATGCTGACAGGTTCATAGGTTCATAGCTAAGTCCTGGACTAGCTGTCCTTCTGGACCACTCAAAAGGCTTAAATCTAGTCATTTTCCCATGGGTGAGTCTCAAACCCCTGTACTTTGTGTTTGTGAGGAAAGCAGATTGACCATTATGCTAACTTCCCCTGTAAGTCAGCTACTCATTGTAGTTAATCCATTTCAGAAACAATCAAATTAGATGAAAATGAAGTATTTTCACACTGCAACTAATGTAGTTCTGAACCAAAAACTGGCACACTGCAGTCATGGGGCCTTGTTACTGCAGGCCTTACAGTCCTCTGCGGGGAGCTCAATAATCTCCAAGGCTGTTTTCTTTTATTTCAGCTACTTTTACTTATAAAAGATCATTCAAAATGCATTCATATCTAACTGGATTGAGATCAACAATCCAAGCAAAATATTTTCTTTTCTTGGCTTAGGTGCATCTGTGTTAAATGAAAAAATACTGTAATAAAAAGATCAATACACAGGAGGTTCAGGTTCAGGTTCTTTACTAGTGTACACCAGGTGGCAAAAAACATACAAGTACAGAATTTTGTCTGAATGAAACAGGAAGAACACAACTTTTATAGTATTTCTTACTAGTATTAACCCACCAGGCTGACGTAGTCAGTCACAAGGGGTTTTACATCACTTTAGCTTACAATATTCTATTCATCTAAAATGCTGATACTACATTTTGCTTAAAAAGTTTTTCTGGTAAACAACTTGGCCTTGCTAGCCACCTGGTTAGTTACAATACCCTTTTACAAAAGGTTCCACTCAAGGTTCTAAATTAATTCGAACATAATAGTAGATACAGTTCTCAATACATTTTTCTTGTTACATGTTATCACTTCCTCCTTGCAGCTGGTGCGTTATCTAGTAACATATGCAGGGTCGATTGCTCAAGCAGAAAAGAGCAGAAGATTCTCATTATTTCACACATTTAATTTCCTGACCCAGCAGATAATCACTTGTGAGAAGCATAAACATTAATTCTTGCTGAGCTAGCAGCTGCTGGGGTCAGAGGCCAACTTGCAAAAGGCACACTGCAGTTTCCAAAAGCTTCTTGCAGTTTCATATGAATTAATTTTTCTTGTCATAACATTAATAGAATAAAATGCATTATATCTTTCTTATTTCTTAATAAGCACTAAACATATACATTAATACATATTTTTCTAACATTTTCCCCCCTGTTAATACTTTTTATTCTATTCTCAGAAGTTTAAACAATTTTTATTTCTTCTCCTAACCTCTTCTACTTGGGACTTGCAGTTAAGAGAGTCATTCAGTTTAGACTTCAAGGAGAATTTAATTTGGAACCAATTCCTCAAGTTCAATGTCTTGATACAAGGTTTTAGAGACAGACATATCTATAAAATTTTTAATTAATCTTTTCGTGCAGGGGATTCCACAACAAACACATGCTCCTAATAGGAGTAAACCCACACAAATGGCAATCAGAATATTCATGAGGATGGAACCCCACCCCCCAAACAGATTCTGGAAAAAATCCATCAGAGGGTTTGGGCCTGGTTTGGTCATGGCCGACACTTGCTGAATCACCTCCAGATGGTTATTAATTTAATGTCTATTATCTGGTATGTACGCACAGCATTCTTCTTTGATAAGCGCACACGTACCATATCTCGCCGCTAGGGTGAAGTCAAGAGCCATCCGATTTTGCAACACAACAGTTCTCATGTCATTCAGTTCATCAGTCACTAATTCAAGAACAGAAAAAGTTGCATTACTCATTACTTCGAGAAGTTTCGACAGTTTTCTCAGCTCCAAATCGATTTGACTGCACCATACGCTGGGAGTATACCTGCCCAAGATATAACACTGTCACTCAAGTCCATATGAGTCAATTTGTCTTTGTCCTTCACGGAATTATGGTCTTTCCAACCTGCTTCAACTCGCCCTACTGGATTCACAGGTTTCTCGATTGGATCTTTGATTTTCTTGGAAACATCTCTCATGTTCTGTATTTTACCCAGAGTTAATTCTGCAGTGTGTCGTATGGCCGGAACCAGGTAGCCAAAAAAACAACTGCCGGACCAATTCTCAGGTAGCCATTTGTATGCCTTTTTCCCACACACAAAATAACAGTTTTCAACTTTAGTGCTAATACGCACCAACCCTGCATGAAACATTTTCTTATCTATGATTGACAATTGTTTAATCAAAACAGGATTTCTTTATATCTCATTCAACGTTGTTTTCATTGAGTTCAAGTATGAATCATAGTTAGTATTGCAAACAGTAGCCCCACGTTTAGTCTTAATATAACATTTATAAGATATTGTTATGTTACAGTTACTCCAGCCCACCTGGAGAGTATCATTCTTGAAAAAACACACAATCCCTTTTTGTGTAACAGGTAAATACAATGCTATTTTATCCTGTGATCTCACAGTTCCTGTGTCAAAAAGCAAATTCTCCCAAGTCTCATTGATCCCTAAAGGAACAGCGGACATTAGTAGTCCTCCATATGCTGTTGGTATAGCTGTACAAACACAGCAGTTTGAAATGTTCATAGTCTCAGCATATACACGTTTAATTAATAGGTATGTGTTAAAGTTTGGATGCCAGTCTATGGATGTCTCATCACGTTTATCCAGTTTTACTTGTGTGGTTGAGAAATGAAAAAACCACAACAGAAAGAAAATTGTCAAAAGTACAGTCAACAAGTGTATGCTCAATAATATGATTATGCAACATTTTTGAGGTTGGTCTGAATTTCTATCTTTGGCCATTTTGTTCTTGTTGCGTAACAGTTACAATGTTTTTATCAAGTTGAAAGTTCTTTACCGGTTTACAGTGCATCAAATGGATCCAAGATGACCTTTTGGCTATTTTGACTGCAGTACCTGGTACGGTCCTTCACACTTTGGGCTTGCCCAATTCTTCCTCTTTGTTACCTTCACCCAGATCCAGGACCCCGGGGCTAGAATCGCTTCCAATGGTCTGGTCTGTTCTTTATATGAAAAAGAGTTAAACTGCAAAAGAGATTTATTTGTTAACAGTTTCCTCATATAACTAGCTAGTGAACTATCAGCCTCCTGGTCTGCAGGCATGAGAGCTTTCCACTGAGGTACATAATATGCCCTCCCAAACACCATTTCAAAAGGAGTTAAACCCTTTGCATTTGGAACTGTTCGCATACTCAGCAGCACCAGAGGCAGACAGTGCACCCAGTTCTTTTGGGTTTCATTGACTAACTTTCTAAGTTTGTTCTTAAGGACTCCATTGTGCCTCTCCACCAGTCCCGCAGACTGAGGGTGATAAGCACAATGGTTCTTCAGGGAAATCCCAAAGAATCGTCCCAACTGTTGTATGGTTTGATTCACAAAATGTGTACCATTGTCACTATAAATTCTTTCCGGTATGCCAAATCTAGGAATAATCTCTTTTATAAGGGCTTTCGCCACTGTTGTTGCATCCGGATTCTTGGTCGGAAAAGCTTCCACCCATCTAGAAAACATATCTACAATGACAAGCCAGTACTTTTTGTTATCACATTTGTTCAGTTCTATAAAATCCATACAAATAGTATGGAACGGATATGGTGGTGTAGGAAAACTTCCTTGTTTAGGTTTAAGTGCCCCTTGTGCATGATGTTTGTTACAAGTATGACATGCCGCACAAAATATTTTTGTGTAATTTGTGAATCCATATGTTTGGAATACTCGGTTTACTAACTGTACCATCCCCCCTGTTGAGATATGGCACTGCCCATGGCTCAACAAAGCTGCATATCTAAACAAATTAGACGGCAAAATTGTTTTTTTCTCTTTGGAGATGTACAGCCCGTTTTCAAGGATTGCCCCTCGTTTTTCCCATTTTTGTTTCTCTGCTTTTGTAGTAAGTGTCTGCATTGTTTTTAACATTTCTAGGTCTAAAATTTCAGAGGGTTGTAATTCCTCGTCTAAAAGTAAAGTTTCTGAGTCTGAAGCTGCTTGCTTCGCAGCTGCATCAGCTCTCGCATTACCTTTTGAAATTCTGTCCTGCTGTTTCGTATGAGCTATGCATTTGCAAGCAGTTACTTTAGTAGGTAACTGAATAGATTCTAACAATTCTAAAATTAATTGCGCATGATTAATTGGTTTACCACTAGATGTTATCATCCCTCTATTTTTTCCACTGCTGTGCAAAAACATGCACAGTAGAAAAAGCATATTGACTGTCAGTATATATGTTTACACATTTGTCTTTTGCTAAGGTACAAGCTCGTGTTAAGGCAATCAATTCTGCTGCTTGTGCAGACAAGTTATGTGGTAAGGCTTGGGCTTCTAAGGTTTCAGTGTCTGTAACTATTGCATACCCCACTAGATTTTTCCCTGTAGGGCCTCTTCTGCATGAGCCGTCCACGTAATATGTCACCTCAGCCTTATCCAAGGGAATATCCATGAGATCTTGTCTGGGTAAGGTTTTCTGCTCAATTTCCTGCAGTCAACAATGTCGTGTGCCATCCACAGGAGTTGCGAGCAAAGTTGATGGATTTAATGTCGTGCATCGTTCAATTGTCATATGAGGTTGGCTCAACAGTATAGTCATACAGGAAAGGTGTCTAGCAGGAGAGGGATATGCTACTTTTTCTTGCAGTAAAATTATTGCGACTGCATGAGGCACTCTCAATGTGAGAGGGTGGAATAACACCACTGAGGCTGAAGCCTGTACTGCCATTGCAGCTGCGACTACTGCTTGTACACAGTGGGGCAAGGATCGCGCCACTGGGTCTAACTGTGATGAATAGTAAGCTATGGGGCATTGCTTATCCCCATGTTGTTGTGTCAACACTGATGTCATATATCCCTGCTTACAGTCTGCAGTTTGAAAGAAACGTTTATGATAGTTTGGTAATCCTAGAACTAATGAAGAAGCTATTAATTGCTTCAACCGGCAGAAAGCCATTTCTGCTTTAGGTGTCCATTGTAATAAATCCTGTGCTGCCATCGGCTTTTTGTATATGAGGTCTGTCAGTGGAGCAGATTCCAAAGCATAGTTTGGTATCCAACTCTGGCAGAAGTTAGTTGTTCCCAAGAAGGACATCATTTCCTTCTTGGTCACTGGTTTGGGTGCTTGTAAAATCGCTGTTTTCCAATCCTCATCTAGTATTCTACCTTCTTTGGATATTACATATCCTAGGTATCTAACTTGTTTTCTCCAGAGCTGTAGTTTGCTTTTGTTTACTTTGTGTTCCTGTGTTGCTAAGAATTGTAACAGTGCAACGGTATCCTCCCTGCATTGCTGCTGAGTGGGGGCTGCTAGCAAGATGTCGTCTACGTAGAATTTGACTACCCCCCGGTGGGGTGAATCCCGCCAAATTACTAGCCATTTCTTGTGCGAATATTGTTGTACTCTCACAATATCCCTGTGGTAGTCGAGTATAGGTACACCTTTTCCCCTGAAATGTAAATGCAAACCAATATTGGCTATCAGGATGTATAGGTATTGAAAAGAAGGCATTGCTGATATCTTCCACAATGAAATATTTTTGATGAGGTTTCAAATCATTTAACAAAGTGTGTGGATCTGGTACCGTAGGTGCTCTAAGTATTACTGCATTATTTACAGCTTGTAAGTCCTGAACCATACGCCATTCCCAGTTTGCCTTTTTAACAGGAAATAGGGGTGTATTCCATGGTGAATCAGGAGATTCTACCAGTACTCCTTCTCTATGTAATGCTGCTAGTATAGGTTTGATTCCTATCCCTGCATCCTTTCTCAAGGATATTGTCTCTTCTGTGGTCTGAATGCTGACTTTGGTGTAATAGTAACTGGTCCTGCTGTTCGAATAAGTCCTACATCTGACTTGCCTGTTGACCAAAGAATCTTTGGTATGTTACATAAGGCTTTCTCCTCTTCTTCTAATAAGAATGCTAATCAGCTGTCCAAAAATTTTTTTTAAAACCTATCTTATCAAATTTTTAAAAAAAATCCTTTTAAAAACCTAAAAATTAAACATAACCTAACTAAAAATCCCTTAAAATTAAATTTTACTCAATCTAAAAAATAATGTTATATAAAAACCAAAAACTTAAACCCAAATTTACTTTAAATTAAAATGTAAATTTAAATGTTCGAACTTAAATTTAAAAAATTTGGAACCGATTAAACACAAAAATTTACAATCATCAACAAATTAAAAATTTCAAATACTTTTTCCCAAATTTAATTAAAAAAAATCATTATACTCCTATAATAAATTTAACCTAACAACCCTCCCCATCTTAAAAAGGATATTAAACCTGAATAAAACATTATTAACAAACTAAAACAAAAAAACCCAAAAATTTTGAATTTAAAAAATTTCAATTAATATCCATAAATTTATTTGGAAAATTTAAAAACCAAAAATAAACATTAATACACTAAAAATTTTAACCCTGGGAAAAACATCTAATTATAAAAATAGAACAATTAAAAATTTCTAAAATATTTTATAAATTAACACCTTTTACCTTTAAAATGATGAATAATTAAAAAATAAAAAATATTATTAAAAAAAATACCACAAATAAATCAGCTTTTAAACAACAATTGATGGGGTTTCTTAAATAAATGATATTTGTATAAATTAAAATTCATTAAAATCAAAATAATTATAATTATAAAGATTTAAAAATAACATTTTCAATATTATATGAAATATGAATATTTTGAAAAAATGATGATTGTATCATTTTTGTTGTGTTAAATTTGGGTTATTTTAAATAATTAAGGGTGTTTTTTTGAAAAAATGAATTATAAATGATTCAAATTTTGGACAAAATAAAAAAATCTATTTTGGAAGGTTTACTGTTGTTAAATTTTATTTTTTCCTACTAATTTTTTAAACCCACTAGTAATTAACAGTTTCTGGTAAAAGAAAATTTTTAAAAATGGAAAAATCAAGTTTTCCCAAAGTCTAGGTTAATGAAA
>NC_056726.1:1073817733-1073892733 GCF_019279795.1 Protopterus annectens | reverse complement strand
TGCACTGCCTTTATGCTCTTCTTCTTCTTGATTGCCAACATTATCCTACAGACCACCATCCTATGCTGCCTAACTATGCTTTCCCCTGTCACCAGTTTGCAGTCTCCAACCTCCTTCAGACTGGCCCTCCTGCATAGGATATAATCCACCTGTGTGCATCTTCCTCCACTCTTGTACATCATCCTATGCTCCTCCCTCTTCTTAAAATGTGTATTCGCCACAGCCATGTCCATTCTTTTTGCAAAATCCACTACCATCTGACCTTCTGCATTACTCTCCTTAACACCATACCTAGCCATTACCTCCTCATCCCTCTGTTCCCTTCACCAACATACCCATTGAAATCCTCTCCAATCACTTCTCTCTCACCCCTGGGTACACTCACCACCATTTCATCTAACTCACTCCAAAATTTTTCTTTCTCATTCATTGCACACCCAACTTGTGGAGCATATGCACTTACAACATTCATCATCACACCATCAATTTCCATCTTCATAAACATCTCTCTAGCTGACATTCTTTTCACCTCCAAAACACTCGACATACTGTTCCTTCAGAATAACCTCTACTCCATTTCTCCTCCTATCCACACCATGGTAGAACAATTTGAACCAGGCTCCAATACACCTGGCCTTACTGTCCTTTCATTTGGTCTCTTGCATGCACAGTATATCAACCTTTCTTCTCTACATCATATCAGCTAGCTCCCTTCCTTTACCAGTCATACTACCAACCTTCAAATTTCCTACCGTCATTTCCACACTCCTAACTTTCCTCCTTTCCTCCTGCTACTGGACATGCCTTTCCCCTCTTCTTCCACTTCTCCTTCTCCTTTGGCCACAGTAGCCCAATTTCCACCAGCACCCTGTTGGCTAACAATACTGGAGGTAGTCATTGTTGATCAGGGCCTTGACTGATCTGGCCTGGAAATATGTATTGTTGCCTGTATGGCATTAAGAAGTACACTGGCTTGTGAATTGCTGCTTTATTTATACTGGGTTTTTTTTTGCTGTCATGACTGTGATTTTAAGCATTTTAAAATTCAAATGCCTCTGCACTTTTTTAGCATAGCCGAGAGTCAGCCTTACAGCATCTAGTCTGTCTTGTATCACTTGAGCGCTAAAACCAGCTCTTCACTGAGAAACTCAAAGATCTGAGGCATCAGTTGCTTATATTTTCATGCGTAAGCAATCCGTAGCTGGTTTCAGCAGAGCTGCGGCAGGCGTAGCTGGCCGCAAACAATTATTTAAATAAAAAATAGAATTTTTTTTTATATTTCCATATGACATTTTCCCAGCCTTACGCTACCATACGTAAGGCATATGACTTACAAACATCATTCCAATTCGTAAAAATTAATTTACAACTGCTTCCACACATAAAATATATTGGCCAAAACTGAGATTTGAACTGTGCATGCTAAAGCAGAGCTCTAACCACTACACTACATCAACAATGAGGGTTTCTCCTTCACAATTTTACTTGACTCTCAAACAGCATTTAAGCTGGGCTGAGCAAAGCGCCGCAGCGTGCAAACCAGCTGTGCTCTGCTTCAACTTTCTTTTTTATTGTAAAAAAAATAAATAAATGAAACATTAAATTATTACATATATTTATCAGCCGGTTGCAGGCATGTGGGGCAGAGATCTGGCCATTCCATGGACAGTCATGTACTGTGTGGGCTAAGTCTTAGGGATTGTGTGCTTTTTCTTTCTTATTTCAGTGTCTACGGACTCTGACATGCTCAGTTTTACATTTCAGTGTCCATCAACACTGAAATAATGCATAATATTAGAGCCAGGCTCTAATCTTATGCTACTTCCTTGTTTGAAAGTGCCATATGGCACTTTCTGAGTGCAGGGGGCATGTTTAAGTGTCCGTGCACAACTTATACACGCCCCCTGCACTCGTACACAGATTGTGTAGGTGTAGGAATACAGCAGCGCACCCTCATTAATATGCAGGGTGCACAGCTGCTGTATTCCTACATGGAGCAGTCCGTGCAAGAATAGACTATTCTTGCACAGACTGTTCATGAATCCGGGGGTATTTCTTTAACTTCTCCATTACTAATCTTCTCTCTACTTTTCCTCTTTGCCTTCTTATTTTTTGTATTCTAAAGTTTTCCATGTCCAGATTCCTTTGCCTGTATTTCTCTTCGAATATCTTTGGTGCTGCTATTTTTGTATTTCTCCTTTGCATAAATATCACACCATATTAATTCTCTTTTTCTTTCCCATGTCAATATTTCTTCTTTGGGTGTCTCCTGACTTTCCCGTTTCCCCTTAATTTGGGGACTCGTTCCCATCATGCTGTGATGTAACCTGTGTTGGACCTTCTACACCAAATCCTTCACTTCACAGGCCCTCCATAACTTCAACTTCTGTTTTTTAACTTCCACTTTACTGATCTTCTTTTGTACATTCCTTCTTTGTGATATTATTTTTTTATTGTGAACTTTTTCATATCTGGATGTCTTTGCCTGTATTTCTCTTCCAATATATTTGTGGCTGCCTTTTTTGTATTGATTAATTTGGCTTTCAACTTTGCATAAATATTGCACCATATCAAATCTCTCTCTTTCCCATGTCCATATTTTTTTATACTTTTCAAAAATCTCTAGCTTTTCTTGTTTATATTTTTCACTTCCTCAGATGCTTCTTTTTTAAGCAGATCAAAATGTCTTAGTCTATATAATGTTTTTCACAAATCTGTTGTATTATTGAACATACGTTTTTATTTGAAGCTTCTGACAGTATTTTTTGTGGAAGTATTTTTCTTTCCTCTAACTTCTCTCTTAATCTTTTTGTATATCTCATGTCTGGAAATTCTGGGCTTTTTGCATAATAGTAACACTACCTAATTTCTTTCTTATCCTCAATAGTCTACTCCTTCATCTTTATGGCTCCTCTTTGGCCTATCAGACTTTGTGATTTTTGTGGACAGCTACTTGTTTCTACAACAGGGGTCCATCCTTCCCCTTGGACTGGCCTGGCCCCATTGTAGGAAAGTTTCTGTATTTTGAGGATTCTACACTGACGTTTTTTCCAATCCTGGCACCAATCTGCCTGCCAGGATTGGGCAATTTTTTTATCCTGTGTCTTGTGGACCCAGCTATCTTTTTTAATTTTTTACCTACTTCTATCCATGATATATGCCATATAAAATACAGTCTATATATCAGTGTAAACAGGGTCCACCTCATGAAGGTAGTCACCAAAACTTGAGGATGAATTCAGTTTCAGCACTACCACTCTACTTTGCTTGCTGACTTATCATTTCTCCATTTGGACCCCTAATACCCAGCTGTGTGAGTTTATCTATGATGCCTGAGTGAGGGATTGTGTTGAAACCCTTGGCTAAGTTGAAATAGGCTGCATGCACTGTTTTGTTTTTATCCAGGGCTTTGATGACATTGTTGTCCATGAGGGTTTAATAAACCTGATCTACCCTTAACAAAGCCAAATTGTGTCTGGACAGCAGTTTGAAGGTCATCTATGTCATCTATATTTTTGCTGACAACGTCCATAATTATTCTCTCCATGGCCTGGGAGATAATGCCGGTTAGGCTTAGGGGTCTATAGTTCCTAGGGCCAGTTGATGGATCCCTTTTGAGCAAGGAAATTACTGTTGCTGTTTTCCACTCTGCTCGGACAAAGCCAGTACTGACACTGTGGTTGAATAGAGTGTCAACTGGTTCTACTAGGTCCTGTTTCAGACCATTTAGTAGGCAGCCTGGGATGCTGTCCAGTCCCATAGATGCTAATTTTCTGCCCATGGAGAGTGTGGTTATGAACTTCTCTTTGCAGATATTAGGTAGAGGACTTGTGACAGGTATGCTTTGGAGTATGTCTGGTGGGGACAGGAGGGGTGAAGTTTGCCCCAAACTGTCTAGTAGTAGATTTGCAATGCCCTCAGGGTTAGTATGAGTGGTACTGTCCACTACTAGTTCTGCTGGCTCTTTACCTCTAGATTTCTAATGTAACTAAAGAATGCCTCTTGATTATCCTTAGCTAGCAATGCTAGTTTAGGTTCGTACGTGGCTTTAGAGGACTTTTCAAGATAGCCAAATTCCCTGCTCAAGCTGTGGAGGGTATCCTTCCTCTGATGAGTCAGTTCCCTCTTGTTCTTAGACATTACGTTCTTCCACTTGTTGTATAACCTATGTATACTTGATGCCCACCAGGGTGGTTTGTTTCCTGTGAGGACCTTGTTTTGCTCTGTTCACATTCAGCTAAATCTATAGCTTTGTATACATGTTTATACACAGGCCTTTTCTGTACACCTCTGTACAGCAATCATTGTTGACAGTGCTAGAAGGGAGTTTGCAACTCTTTATGGCATCGGTTAGGAGCCTAAAGTTTGCTTTGGAGGAATGTTTCATCTTTTCTGCTTTTGAGGGGTTGTCTGGTATGATTGTGAATGTGAACGAGACTGAATTGTGATCTGACCAGACAAGGGGAGCCAACACACAGGGGTTAGTGCAGAGAACCAATATGTTGGCAGTAATAAGTCTAGGGCAGTCGAGCCCCTTGAGGGGATGCAGACTATCTGTTACACAGCATGTGTATTAACAAAGTCCAGGAACCTTAAGGTGCATGTGTTTGTGCACATATATGACTCCAAATCGATGGAAGGGTAGTTGAAATCACACATGACCAAGGTGTTTGGTTGTATAGTGAGTGAGTCAAGTAGGTCCAAGTAGGCAGAGTGGTACTCATGGTATATGGTGCAGGACCTGTAGCTAACAATGATATGGAAGGGGGTTTTACATGCAGTTAGTTGGACTTCGAGTAGCACTACTGAGTCATACACTTTGACCAGTCTTGCAGTGTATTTGTCTCTAATGAAGATGAATACACTTCCACCTGTGGTTCTTTCATGCTTGTTTTGATGTGTGAATGTGTGGAAGGCATTTTACCCTTGTATGGCTAGGAGGCTCTCTGCGGCCTTGAACCATGTCTTTGTGACTGCACAGACATGGGCATCTTCCAAGGTAAGGATTTCTTGCAGTGAGTGCAGTTTCTGACTTACACTCCTTGCATTAAGCAGCATAACCTTCAGTTTGTCTGTAGTGGATTCTTTTATGTTGGGACATTAGTTGTTTCCCCCAGCCCTTGGTTGTACCTGCCTGCAACTGCTTGTGTGCCCGTCGATTGCTACTGTCCTTAAACGTGGGTGCTCTCTACACAACCAGCTATACAGTGGTCTGACCATCTCCTCCATCTCACAGGATGTGCACCTGAAATCTGTACAAACCATCTCTGGAATCAACAGCTGTCCCTCTACGACCATTAGAGTATTGCTACTGTCCTTAAACGTGGGTTCTCCCTACCCAAACAGTTGCACAGTGGTCTGACCAGCTTCTCCATCACACAGGACGTGCACCTGAAATCTGTACAAATCATCCCTGGAATCAACAGTTGTCCTTCTGCTAAAATTAGAGTGTACGTTAAGCTCCTGCGTCTTAGTTCTTACCTTATAATTATTTTTCCCTAAGCATACGGTGTGTGCACAGGCTGTTTAAAGGCAGTCTCCCACCCCTACTTTTTCTCCCTCCACTGCCTTTTTCCCTGTCAACATTATTTTTTATTTTACTCACTTTTAGCCTTTCATAATTTAGCCTCTAGATGGCAGTACACCCCCATTCCTACATGTACCTATTTACTGTGCACTACTGCCTTGTTCCTGGTTCTCTCAGTATTTTGATTCTGTTATATCTCTCAGTCCTCCCCTACTGTGTACCTACCCTGTTACCCACTACCTCACACTCTCAGCACTCACTTCAGGCTTACCTGCAGTCTATCCTCCCAATAGCAGTTGTGTTTTTACTGATAGTTTCTGTAGACATTCTAGTCTCGCAAATCCCTTCTAGTTGGCTTTGCACTCTTTCCTTCCTACCCCCTCACTCACCTTTCAGCTCCCTCCCCCTCCACCTTTTCCTTCCCCCACCTCTGTATCTGTAGGTCATCCCACTGACACTAGTTTTAAAATCTATTCTTGTCGCCCTTGGTTGTACCTTCCTGCAACTGCTTGTGTGCCCTTCGGTAAGTGTATAAGCTAGATCAGGCTAGTTTCTATGTTTGCGCTTGTTTCTCTGAATCATTACTGTAGTCATGGGTTATTCTGAATATCTCTTGGATGTACTCTGAGCATTTATGTGTAATTACAATGTTTATCTAATGTACCTTGCCTGCTAAGTGCTGTGTATCCACCAGATTGATCTAACTTATAGATCTAGATACTTAGTCTGTAACTGTTATTTAAAGTATATTAATACTGCTATTAAGTAAAATGTACAGTGTTTTTCTCTGATGTACGGTTGAGTTATCATCCTCCTAGTTGCTGCCTTATCTGTAGCCTGCCCCCTGTTGTTTTGTTTTCTTTACAGGTTTTAGCCTGTGAGCTAGTCTCGAACATGTGGAGAGCCTGCAGACCGTACTAGTGTCTCCTGCTGCCTTCCCATGTGTGGCTACCCATAACTTGTGCCCAAAGCCTCCCTGCTGTATTATTTGCATTATGCAATTTATTCTACTAATTATAATCATCTTTCCCCAAGTGTGACTATAGGTTCATAGGTAGGTACTAGGCTATTGGCCCAAGTGCCTATGTAAGCCTAGCCAACAAGGTTCCCTGGCTTACGCCACCCAAGAAAGTTATTTTCCTGTGCCACTTTCGAGTAGAGACACAGAAGTGATACCCGGGGTGTATTTCCTATTTCCCATCCACTCATCAAGATTTTTCTTGAAAAGTGCTAATGAAGAACTTTGCTTGACATAGATGGGTAGCCTGTTCCAGAGTATGAGAAGTCTCTGGGACAGGAATCTATTCCTCCAGCATGTCCTGTTTATTGTGGTGACAAGGTTTAGGTCCCTAGAGTGTGTAGCTCAGAGGGATTAGGATTTCTGTAGGTGTAGCATGTCCAACAGCTCTGGGTTTAACAAAGCTTTATATGTTAGGCAGAGATCACCTCGGAGTAGGCAATATGCTACGGAGTAAAGCTAGAGTTTTTGAGGCGGTCAGTGTAGGGCATTTGTTTAAGGCCAGTAATCCTCTTTGTGAGGTACTTCTGTGGCCTTTCCAGCTGCCTTGTCTTGTGAGGTACATTCCAAAAGGGGCATTGTACTCTGTAATGGGTCTAATGAGTGTTGAGTAGAGGGGAACAATGACCTCTTTTTTCCTGGATGAGAACTCTTTTATGATGAGGTGTGCCACATAGAAGGACTTCCTGACTACTGTGGTGATGTGACTATCAAAGGAGAGACTACTGTCCACCTGGGTCCCAAGGTCTCTTATCATGCATTCAGTGTTAAGTAGATTGCTGCCTATGTGGTAGTTCATGGGTACAGAGTTTTTACCAAAGGGGATGACACTGCACTTTTTGGCACTGAGCTTGAGGCCATGGCTCTGACACCAGGCATCTGTCTCAGCGAGGCCTTTCTGTAGGATATCCACATCATTTGGGGACTTGACTATGGCTCCTAGTTTACAGTCATCTGTGAACTTCATTAGCCAGAGGCCTTCTGTGTTAGCCTGTACTTCAGAGAAGTAGATACCAAACAGGAGAGGTCCCAGGATGGAACCCTGTGGTACTCCACTTGTCACTGCTTTGAGGTCAGATTTGGAGTTTGCAACTTTTACAGTGTGGGTTCTGTCAGTGAGCCAGTTGGCAACCCATCTTGTGATGTAGGGATTTATACCTAGTTTAGTGAGTTTAGCTATACTTCCAGAATGGGGGATGGTGTCGAAAGCCTTAGCGAGGTCAAGATAGGCAGTGTGAACCACGTTACCCTCATCTACGGCTTTGGTGACTGCCTCAAAGAAGTCGATCAAATTCAGGAGGCATGATCTGCCTTTCACAAACCCGAACTGGGTGGCATCCAGAGTTTGGAGGTTACCAATGTCTTTGTTTATGAGTTCCATGATGATACGTTCCATGGCCTTGCAGACCAGGCTCGTCAGGCTAATAGGTTGCTAGTTCCTGGGATCAGTGGTGGCTCCCCCTTTGTGGAGTGGGATAACTGTTGCTGTGCACCATTCAGTGGGCACAAAGCCTGATGCGAGGCTATTATTGAACATGGTGCTTAAGTGGGGAGCCAGTTCGTTCTGAAGTTCATGTAAAACGCAGCCTGGGATGTTGTCCAGTCCCATGGATGCTGTGTTTTTGGCTTTAGGGAGTGCAGCTTTTACCTGCGTAGTTGTGATTACAGGGACTCTGCATTCTTCCTGTATAGATATGGGCCCTTTAGGGGATGAGAGGGGGGTAAAGTTAGCACTAAACCTATCTGCCAGGATGTTGGCAATATCAGTTGGTTCTGTAATTTTCTTGCCATTGTGCTGTAACTCAGAGCAGATCTAGGTGTTACAATCGAGATTCTTGACATAGCTATAGAATGCTTTGTGGTTGTCCTTGGAATTAGTGGCAATTTTGTTTTTGTAGCTAGCTTTGGAGGATCTTATAAGGGATCTCAGCTTTTACTGAGGATGACCAGGGAGCTCCTCCACTCATGGGATTTTACTCTCTTTTGCAACAGTTTCTTCCTTCTGTTGTACAGTTTGTTTATGGCAGGGGACCACCAGATTGGCTTCCTTTTTTTGGAGGATAGCATCTTGGTTCTGTTAGGGATAGCACAATCCGTGCACTCGTGTAAGTGCTTATAGAGTGCATTTGTGTAGGATTCAGCAGTTGTGACTGTATTGTCCATCTGCATGGGTGTCATGAAGTTCACCACTTCTGTCTTAAGAAGCATGAAGTTGGCTTTGGAGAAATTTTTTACTGTGGTTTCCTTAATGTTGGGTGGGGGGGCGGGATGTGGATATCAAGGGTGATTAGCTTATGGTCAGATCAGACCAATGAGGAGTTGACTTCAGGTGTGGAACACCAGTCACTCATGTTGGTAATGACTAGGTCTAGGATATTGTTGCCCCTGGTGGGGGTGTGGATAAGTTGATCCAGGGCATTGGAGTTTATGAATTCCAGAAAGCATTGAGCTAAGGAGTTGGTACACGAGTAGTTTTGACAGTTAATGGTGGGGTAGTTGAAGTTACCCATTATTAGGGTGTTTGGTTGAACACTAATATTTTCCAGTACATCAAGAAAAGAGGAGTGGGAATCCTGGGGCATGGTGGGGGATCTGTAGCAAGCTACAATTTGGATTGCAGTTTTGCCCAGATTTAGTTGCACTTGGTTAACCTAGGATGCATTGTGCTGAGCAACTAGCCTGGAGGTGTGGATATCCTTAATAAATATGGACGCACCTCCGCCTTTGGTGTTTCGGTCCAGGTTACATGGCCAAAAAGTATCGTATGAGTTATAGCCTGGTAGTGCAGGGGTGCTCTCTGGAGCCTTGAACCAGGTCTCAGTCACTGCACAGATATCGATGTTTTCCATTTTAAGGAGTGCCTCGAGTGAGTGCATTTTGAGATTTAGACTTCTAGCATTGAGTAGCATTACCCTCAGTTTTTGCTTGCCTGTTCCTGTTATGGTGGTGAATTTGTTATTTGAACCTTGCCTAAAAAAGGTACTATAGGGGCAGAAAGAGCCTTAGCCAGTATCCGGAATCTCAGGGGCGACAGGTGCAGGCCATCTGTGGCAAAGCATCATGGTCTGTCGACCATGTCATCCCAAGCAGACAGATACTGTATCCCCTTAGAATGACACCAGAAGCTTAGCCAATTGTTGAAGTCAGTCATTTTGTCCTTGTACTGTGGTATCATTCTGGGCGATGGCAGAATGCTACTCAGGGCTAGGGTCATACCTGCCTGGGCTAAAAGATCGAAGAGCTCTTCCATGTCTCTTTTCATGTAGTCCAGGGAGGTACGTCTCAGGTCATTCACACCAACATGGACAATGACAGAGTCATATTTGTACTTGTTGTGGAGTGACCTGAGTGCGTGTGTTTTGTGGCAGATCCTGGCCCCTGACAGGCAGCTGACAGTAACCTTCTCCTTGTTTAGCCTGGTGAGTGGGACATCAGTGTGCTTGACTATAGAGTCACCTATGACTAGTGTGTTGGGTACGTTGTTTTGCCTTATTGGCTGTGGTTGAGAGGCACACTGAGTCTGTTGGCTATGTGTCATTTGGGTTGTGTAGGGGGATGGAGGTTGCTTGCGTTTCTGCTTTGGAGGTCTCTGTTGCTTAGAGAGATTATTACTGAGAGCCTCCGTGAATGTTTTTGTATTACTATGTGTGGATTTTGGTGGTGTAGATTTAGTGAGACTATGTGATGAGTGTGGTGTGGTGCAAATGTTTACCTTTTCCTCATGACTGTCAAGTTCAGTCTTGGTTGGAGAGAGCTTTACCTCCAGTTTTGCAAGATAAGTGCATCTCTCACAGGTTGTAGTGTTGGGTGGTAGGAGGAGAGTGTTGTCTGTGTACATGAGGCAATTTCTACATTTCCTCAAGATGCCCAGATTCATCAGATAGACAGGAGAGAACACTGGGAGCTGACCCTTGGACATGCCTGAATAAAAAACTATTTTTGTCTAGATAAGTGAGGAAAGTGAGTACAAGGGCTGTTTTTCTCTAAGCAAGTGAGAAAAGTAAGTACAAAAACTGTTTTCCTCTAGGTAACGAGGAAGATTGAGTGCTGTAGTAATTACTAGCTTATTAGTAGCTTATAAGTCATATCTGTATCCCCCACATTTCATTCAGTAGCAGGACTTCCAGTTTCAGTACAGCGTAGATGTTTTTTTCCTTGTCACTTTTCTCTGTTCGCAGCCCTTGCTGTAGTGATAATGCTCTTTGGGTCATCTACCACTGCGTGTCTGAACTGGTATCCCTATGCCATCTATTTGATGCACATTACAATTAATATTGATACCTCCAATAAGTGTCCATCAGCAAGAGCCTAAGTCTGCAGATCCTTAATCTCTATTGTATGATATAGTAAGAGCGTAACAGCTATGTCTTAATGCATACTGAACAAAACGTTGTCTATTGACTGAGGGTATTACTAGTTGTGTTGGCCTCTCAATTTAACACATTGTGTAACTGTATTTAACTTCTGCTTTCAAGTCCTTTTCTTCTTCCAACTGTAAGAATATCTGTTCACTTGATTTTATATTGTGCATTTGTTTAAGACTACCTACAGGTATTCTTGGGTAACCCATTGTCAGTTGTTCTGCCTGTCATTTTACTGCCTCACTTCATTGCTATTACACTGTGATAACTCCCTGGCTGACTGCACCTAATTGCAAACTGTGAGGGGTATACTCCCTTCCCACAGCCTCCCACTCACCTCCCACCCTATCCTACTCCTCTTTTTTCGATAATTTAACAGCTACCTGCTACTTCTTTTCCTAACAAAGCTTCTTTTTTTTACAGATTACTACTGTCCTTAAACGTGGGTGCTCCCTAACCAACCAGCTACACAGTGGTCTGACCAGCTTCTCCATCTCACAGGACGTGCACCTGAAATTCATACAAACCATCTATGGAATCAACAGCTGTCCCTCTTCTACTATTAGAGTGTACATTAAGCTCCTGCTCCTTGGTTCTTACCTTATAATTATTTTTACCTAAGCATATGGCGTGCACACAGGCTGTGTAAAAGCAGTCTCCCACTCCTACTTTTTCCTTTCCACTGCCTTTTCCCTGCCAGCATTTTTTCTTTTATTTTACTCACTTTTAGCCTTTCATAATTTACCAACTACATGGCAGTACACCCCCATTCCTACGTGTAACTATTTACGGTGCACTACTGCCTTGCTCCCGGTTCTTTCAGCATTTTGATTCTGTTATATCTCTCAGTCCTGTCCTACTGTGTACCTACCCTGTTACCCACTACCTCACACTCTCAGCACTCACTTCAGGCTTACCTGCAGTCTATCCTCCCAATAGCAATTGTGTTTTCACTAATAGTTTCTGTAGACATTCTGGTATCACAAATCCCTTCTAGTTGTCTCTGCTCATTCTGTTTGCCCTTCAGGTTCACTGCACTCCTCTCCCTGCCCTCATTCCCCACCCACCCCCAACCTCTCCATTTATACCCACTATACCAGTCCACTATCTAATCAGCCTATCAAACTACACCCCACCACCACCCACATCACCTATCCCCACTCCTCACTTACTAACTCCAACCCCTATCAATCCCTCTACCCACTCCCTCCACTTGCTCAGCTTATCATTCCCCACCCCACCTACTCCTTACAATACACCTATCTGTCTCCTACACATCTATTCATTCCCTCCTGCTCTGCACTAAACCTACTACTGTGCATCACTACCTTCTCTTTACACATTCCTTATCCTCACCTGCACCCTCTCACTATCATGGCCATGCAAATTACACCTGCAGCCCTTCTACTCCAAATCTCCCTTCCCCTTTCCCTCTACCTCCTATTCCACCTAACCTGTCTCCCTAACTTCCACTATCCCCCTATACACTTCCTCTCTACACTCCATAAAAGAACCCTTTTTCACGTCCTGCACTTCACCCCACATCTACCAAACCAATGACTCTCTCCTCTTCACCATCACGTTTCTCACCTATCCAACTATCCGCCCCATCCATAACAATCCCAAAACCTTTTGCATGGTTTCATTCAACCCCAACTCTAATGTTGCCTCTCATCTTCTATGCCACATCCTCAAACTCATCTCTGTCCTTCTCTCTGGCAACATTCACCCCAACTCAGGACCTCCTGTAAACCAGCATTCATATCAACCCCCAACCACTACTTCCACTCCCCACAACTCATTAGTTTTCAGTACCATTAATGCCCAAAGCCTTTGTAACAAACTACCTACCTCCCATGCCTGCCTCACTCACAGCCACCCTGACACAGTTGCAGTCACCGGAGCAGAGCTCAAACCACATCTGAAAGACTCCAAAATCACCCCCCAACTATAAAATCATTAGAAATGACAGAACCCAAAAGAAAGGAGGTGGCGTAGCATTACTCTTTTCTTCTTCCCTAACAGTAATACCATGTACTGACCCTGTATCAAAATTTAGTACAGCCAAAATAACCCTAGCCCTCCTAAAAATCAACAACCACAAAAATATAGTCACAGCCTCCTTTTACATCCCTACTGGAAATAACACCCCACCTTCTGGAAGACATACTTTCTTGTTTCTCAGCTAATATCTCCAACGAAACAATCATCTTAGGAAACATTAACATTAACTGGACTTCCATTTTGTCAACACCCTCCTCCCACACTATCAACTTATACAACTTCTCTCAAATAGTTTAATCTCCTAAGAGACCCAAATGAAGACACCTCCTCAGGAAGCATCCTGGACTGGATTTTAGTTTCCCACTCCAAAAATATCTCAGATAGTGGCACTTTGCTCGATTCTCTCAGTGACCACATGCCTGCCTTCATTCATCACTCCCCTTCCTCCATACACTTACAACATAACTATATCTTAACCCGCAACCTCAAAAATTTCAACCTACAATCCTTTTCAGAAAATCTAAAACTAATAAACTGGCATCCTCTGAAAACTCTTCCTCTTGACAATGCTGTTACTTACTTTAACACTACTTTTATTTATTTATTTTACATTTGTTGACCGGGAAAGTCCGACTAGGTTCCACAGATCCTGTTTTCAGCGGAGGCCCGGGGAGAAATGCTCCAGAAGCATGTCTTTAGAATGTGGGAGGAAACCAGAGTACCTGGAGAAACCCACACGAATGCAGGGAGAACATGCAAACTCCACACAGAAGGCACCCCAGCCGAGAATCGAACCAGAGAACCTCTTGCTGTGAGGCGACAGCATTAACCGCTGCACCACCACTGTTTTACCAACCTTATAAACTCCTTCGTCCCTCCCAGAACTAAAAAAGCAAAATCCATTACTGCCCCATGGCTTTCCAAAGACACATTAGCCCACATGCATACTCGCGACAAAGCATAGAAACTCTACCAAAAACTTAAAATGCCCAACACCCTCACTGAATACAAACAACTTCACAATAAAGTAAAAAAACTAATTTCTTTTTACTGCAAATCCTGCTACTCGAACTTTCAAACCAACCATAAATCCAATCCAGAAAGTGCTGGAATAGTATCACCAACCTCCTCAGTCCTGGCCAAAAAACTAATCCCTGCCCTGACCCCTACTCCCCTGACCACATCATTGCCAACAAATTCAACACCTTCCTCATAGACTCTATTGCTAAGATCACCACATCTTTCCCCCAGAACTCCGTCATTCCATCAACTCCTATTTCCCATAACCCACCTTCCTCAACCAAACTTACTTCCCACCCCTCTCTCTTCTCCTTCAAACCCATCCCAGTATCCACTATAAAAAAACTCCTTCAAAAACTAAAACCCTGTTCAAACGCCCCTGACAACCTTCCAACTAATTTACTTGAACTAGCTGGAGATGGCAATGCACTCCCTATTTGTATACTAATCACCTGTTTCTATCCAAGAATCATATGTACCCCTTTTCTGGAAAAATGCCTTTATTATTCCCTTACATAAAGGAGGCAAAACACTGACATCCCCAACTTCCACCCCATCGCCATCCTCTCCCCATCTGAAAAATCCTTGAAAAATGTATTCACCTTCAACTTTTGCCCCACCTCCTAGACAATCCCTTACTTACCCCTACACAGCATGGATTTAGACCTGGCCACAGCACCACCAGAGCCCTGCTATCCTTTCTTGAAAACATCAGTCACCCCCGTGATTCTGGTTATATTGTATCTGCTCTTCTTTTAGACGTTTCTAAGGCCTTTAATGCAATATCCCACACCCTTCTTCTTTCTAAGCTCACTCAATTTAATCTCTCTCCCTCCTCTGTGAATTGGTTTTACAATTATCTCTCTGATAGGCAGCAAACCGCCAAATAGAATAATGCCACCTCACCCTACCTTAACAATCAGACTGGCATCCCCCAAGGATCTATCCTGGGTCCACCTCTATTCAATATCTTCATAAACAATTTCCATAAATGCATCCCCACTGCCAAACTCATTCAATATGCTGATGACTCAACCATTATTTGCTCTGCAGAATCCCTTCCTAAACTTGTACAAATAACACAAGCAGCATTCGACAGCACAGAGATTTAGATGCAAAATAATCACTTAGCCCTTAATGCAACCAAAACTAAAATCATGATCTTTACCCCTTCTAAAAACTCCAAAATAGACACAAACACCTTCTCCATAGTTAGCCAGAATAAAACTCCCATCGAAATAATGTACCATACTAAGCTTCTAGGTGTCCTTATAAATGAACAGTTAAAATTCAACCTTCTCCTCCAAGCCAATATTAAGAAAACCCATCAAAAACTAAGAATGCTTTACGGACACAATCAGTACCTCACATCATTAACTAAGCTTACCCTCTCTACCACATACCTCCTCCCCTCCCTCATATACTGGGCTCCTCACCCACCTGCAAGAAACCCACAAAGCTAAACTAACATCCTGCTACAGTAAAATTTCCAAATTTGCTACTAGCTCTAAATCCCTCTTCCACTTCCTGCACTCCCTAAACTGGCTAGAACTCCTTCACTACCAACTACATTCAACTCTCCGCTGCCCACAAACTCATTTTCAACCCTTCTATTTGCCCCTCCCTCTCCTCCATCCTCACTTTGCATCTTCTTCCTGAACCCTCAGATCTAACAATCAAAACCTCCTTGCTGTACACAAACTATCTCGTAGCCCTGGTCAACTTTTTCTATCTTTCTCCCTTGCACACAAATCGAACTCACTCCCTCCCTACATCCATACTACACAAAACCTTTCATCTTTTAAGGCATTGCTACACTCTTATCTCTCCTCTACCTGAGAATGCTCCTGCTCCCATCCATCCTAACCTCCGCCACTCCTCCTCCTACTCACACTGCCCTACCTAAGCTCAATTATGCTTTCTGCCTACCACATATGGGGGGGGGTATGTACATTTCCTATTTAGGAATCTTTTATTGATGTAACTGTTACTGTTTGTACTACGTTTTGTTTCACCATGAATTGTCTGTAACTAGAACATACTGTATCAACTCCTGGTATTTCTCTTGTATTATCTGTTGCATGTAAATTTTTGAATTGTTACTGTATTCATTTTTTGTTAGACTACCTGTTTGATTTTATATATATATCTCTGGCACACTGGGATGACCCATTCCAAGAAAAGAAGAACAGTGCCATGTTGACTGAGCGCATCCAGTATGATTGTATTATCTGCCTCACTCAAGGGGGGGGGGCTGCGCCTCAATGACATTTTTGGTCCTAAAACCCAACAGAGTGATAATACATACTAGTACACATTGGTTATGCCCTTGTACTAACCCTGACTAACTCTCTTTTTCTTTATACTTATGAATACTCTTCACCTTATACTATAGTGTATGAACTACTGACTTATCCTTAATGATCCATATAAACCATGACATTGCAATTTAAATCTATGCATATATGTGTATAGTAACATATTTTTGTACATTATCTTTACTGTTTGTATTATACTCACTATTAGTATTGTACTTTTATTAACAACAGCTGTGTCAAGCTTGTACTGTTGCAACATTCTTTATTATATTGTGTATGTGTGTTGGAGCTTTTCTCCCCGGGCCTCTACTGAAAATGGACATGTATCCAGTTAGACTAGCCAACAAATGTAAAATAAAATAAATAAACAAATAAATAAATAAATAAATACACATAACTATCACATAACTACAATGTAACTGTTACTAGATAAAACAGTAATGGTAGGCAGTCAGTAGTATCCACTGGAAAACATAACACATACAACATACGTGAAATATTAACAACAGGCAGGATCCAAAACAAGGAGAGTAGCAATGGTAACATATCCTTGTATGTGCCATTGTAGTAACTCAGTTGTGCCTCCTCAAAAGAGCAGTCCAGTCTACGTAGTGACATAACAGTAGCTTTTCTTTGCTCTCCCCTTCCACTAAAGAACAGGCACATAAACAATTTTGCTAATAAAACATATTTGAAATGCTAAACAAACACTCAAAGGACCTGTCCCTGAAACATTTGTACATATGTATCACACAGCTTACTGTTTTCATGTATTTTCAATTATTTGTCCCTCTGAAATGGCTTGACAAACATGGCCATGCCGTCAGTACACTTCTAGCTAATGCATACAGATAACGGTGTAAACTACACAGACAGACTGTTAGATGCTCTGCTGCTATTTATCTCCATTTGTATGTGCCACCGGCTGCAGGCAATGCTGCTGCTTCTGCCAATAGGCCTAGTCTGAGACAGAGAGGAGTTTCAGACCACATTTAACTTATCTCAACATTCATGGAATGGACATTGTAGAGTGCTAGAGAGTGTACAGGGACATAATACAGGAACCCTGTGACCTCTGCCAGCCTCAACTCAGAGCTACAGCCTTTACCTCCCCATGTATTGGATGTGTACTGCTTGCATCTCAGTCATCCCTGAAATAACACTGTGGCAAATGCTGCATTTACAAGGTAAGTACTGAACATGCACTGTGATGTATAATAATATTATGATGTCATTGTATTTTATCACTTGGGTACAGTAAGCAACTACAAGGTTGGAGATTTGTACAGAAATTAATGTCACGTGACAGCAATGAGTTATTTGACTTGTATGTGTCCATTAGCAAGTAGTAGGCCTCAATTCTGAAAGATTCATGGATTCATACTTTCCCAAAGTAATGAAGATCACTGCATGCCCTCAGTTTAGCACTATATGTTTGAAATGGGAAATCATAACAGAAAAAGGTTTGAAAGCTGAAAGGCAGACAGCCACCACCCCTAATCAATACCCAAGTGACACATAGCACACAAAATCAATGTGCTACTCAACCTCAGCCCATAAGGCAAAACAAAATACCCAACATACTAGTCATAGGTGACTCTATAGTCAGGCACACTGATGTCCCACTCACCAGGCTAAACAAGGAGAAAGTTACTGTCAGCGGCCTGTCGGGTTCCAGGATCCGCCACATAATGCACGCACTCAGGTCACTCCACATTAAGTGCAAATATGACTCTGTCATTGTCCATGTTGGTGTGAATGACCTGAGATGTACCACCCTGGACTATATGAAAAGAGATATGGAGGAGCTCTTGGATCTTGTTGCCCAGGCAGATATGACTCTAGCCATGAGTATCATCCTGCCATTGCCCAGAATGATACCAGAGTACAAGGACAAAATGATTGACTTCAACAATTGGCTAAGCTTCTGGTGTCATTCTAAAGGGATCCAGTATCTGTCTGTCAGAGATGACATGGTAGACAGACCACGATGCTTTGCCAGAGATGGCCTGTACCTGTTGCCCCTGGGATTCCGGTTACTGGCTAAGGCTCTTGCCACCCCTATAGTGCCTTTTTAGGCAAGGTTCAAATGTTCATAGGTTAGTACTAAGCTAACTGCCCTTGCGGGCCATTTTAAGCTTAGCCAATTATCCCTTGTGAGACTCAAACCCTGCACCTTGTGTTTGTAAGGCAAACACTGTAACCATTAGGCCACCCTCCCAACCCTAATTGGGTTAAATTCACCACCGTAACAGGTGCAAGCAAGCAAACTCTGAGGGCAATGCTACTCAATTCTAGAAGTCTAAACTTCAAAATGCACTCACTTGAGGCACTCCTTAAAATGGAGAACATCGACATCTGTGCAGTGACAGAGACCTGGTTCAAGGCTCCGGAGAGCACCCCTGCATTACCAGGCTATAATTCACACCACACCTTTTGGCCGCCTGACCTGGACTGAAACACAAAAGGTGGAGGTGTGTCCATATTCATTAAGGATATCCAAACCTCCAGGCTAGTTGCTCAACATAATGCATTCAAAATTATCCCAGTCCAACTAAGACTAGGCAAGACTGCAGTCCAGGTTGTAGCTTGTTAACGATCCCCCACCATGCCCCAGGATTCCCACTCTTCATTTCTTAAGATACTGGAAAATATTAAGGTACAACCCATTACCTTAATTATGGGCAATTTCAACAACCCCACCATCAACTGGGAAAACTGCTCAAGTACCAACTCATTCACTCAACATTTTCTGGAATTCATAAATTCCAATGCCTTGGATCAGCTTGTCCACACCCCCACCATAGGCAGCAATATCCTGGACCAGGTCGTTACCAATATGGGTAACTGGTGTTCCACACCAGAGGTCAACTCCTCGCTGGTCAGATCCGACCGCAAGCTAATCACCCTAGACATCCATATCCCACCCCACCCCCATTAAGGAAACCACTGACAAAAACGACTCCAAAGCCAACTTCATGCTTTTAAGACAGAAGTGGCAAACTTCATGACAACCATGCAGAAGGAAAATAGAGGTACAACTGCTAAATCTTACACAAATGCACTGTATAAGCACATACACAAGTGCATGGATTGTGTCATGCCCAGCAGAACCAAGATGCTATCCTCCAAAAAAAGGAAGCCAATCTGGTGGTCCCGTGCCATAAATAAACTCTACAACAGAAGGAAGAAGCTGTTCCATAAAAGAGTAAAATCTCAAGATTGGAGGAACTCCCTGGTCTGCCTCAGCAAGAAGCTAAGAACCCTCATAAAATCCTCCAAAGCCAGTTATGAAAATAAAATCACCACTGATTCCAAAGACAACCACAAAGCATTCTACAGCCATGTCAAGAATCTCAATGGCAACACTCAGATCTGCTCTGAGCTACAGCACAATGGCACTAAATAACTAAATATACAGAATCAACTGATATTGCCAACATCCTGGCAGATAGGTTCAGTGCTAACTTTACCCCCCTCTCACCCTCCAAAGGGCCCATCTTAATATCAGAAGAATGGAAAGCCCCTGTAATCACGGATGAACAAGTAAAGACTGCACTCTCCAAAGCCAAGAACACAGCATCCATGGGACCAGACAACATCCCAGGCTGTGTAGTGCACAAAATACAGAACTAACTGGCACCCCACCTAAGTACCATGTTCAATCATAGCCTTACCTCAGGCTATGTGCCTACTGAATGGCACACAGTGACAGTTATCCCAGTCCACAAAGGGGGTGCCACCAAGGACCCTGGAAACTACCACCCCATTAGTCTGAACAGCCTGGTCTGCAAGGCCATGGATTGTATTATCTTGGAGCTTATAAGCAAAGACATAGGTAACCTCCAAACCCTGGACCCCACTCAGTTTGGGTTTGTAAAAGGAAGATCATGTCTACTAAACTTGATTGACTTCTTTATAGCAGTCACTAGAGCTGTAGACGAGGGCAATGTAGTGCACACAACCTATCTTGACCTCACCAAGGCTTTCGATACCATCCTCCACTCTGGAATTATAGATAAACTCACTAAACTGGGCATAAATCCCTATGTCACAAGATGGGTGGCCAACTGGCTCACTGCCAGAACCCACACAGTAAAAGTAGCTGACTCCAAGTCCGACTTCAGACCAGTGACAAGTGGAATACCATAGGGTTCGGTCCTGGGTCATCTCCTGTTCGGCATCTACTTCTCTGAAGTGCAGGCCAACACAGAAGGTCTTTGGCTAACAAAGCTCACAGATGACTGCAAACTGGGAGCGATAATAGAATCACCTAATGATGTAGACATTCTACAAAAGGGCCTCACAGAGACAGATGCTTGGTGTCAAAGTCATGGCTTCAAGCTCAATACCAAGAAGTGCATTGTCATCCCCTTTGGGAAAAACTTGGTACCCACGAACTACCACATAGGCGGTAGCTCACTAAACACTGAAAGTGTGATAAGAGACCTCGGGACACAGGTGGATAGTAGTCTCTCCTTTGATAACCACATCGCTACAGTAGTCAGGAAATCCTTCTACGTGGTGCACCTCATCACAAAAGGGCTCTCCTCTAGAAGAAAGGATGTCATTGTTCCTCTCTACTCATCCCTCATCAGACCCATTATAGAGTACAACACCCCTTTTGGTATGTACCTCACAAGACATCTACAACAACTGGAAAGGCCACAAAAATACCTCACAAAGAGGATTACTGGCCTCAAACAGATGCCCTACGCAGACCGTCTCAAAAAACTCCAGCTCTACTCCGTCGGATATCGCCTACACAGAGGCGATCTCTGCCTAACATACAAAGCTATGTCAAACCCAGAGCTGTTGGACATGCTACACTTAAAGAAATCCTAATCCCTCTGAGCTACACACTTTAGGGACCTAAACCTTGTCACCACAATAAACAGAACATGCTGGAGGGATAGATTCCTTTACCAGAGACTTCCCATACTCTGGAACAAACTAGCCATTCATGTCAAGCAAAGGTCCTCATTGGCCCTTTTTAAGAAAAATCTTGACGACTGGATGGGAAATAGAAGATTAACCCCGGGGATCACTTCTGTGGCACTGCTTGACAGGGGCACAGGAAAATCATTTTCTTGGGTGGCGAAACCCAGGGAACCTTTTTGGCTAGGCTTATATAGGCCCCAGGACCAATAACCTAGTACCTACCTATGAACCTATAAAACACATAGCAGTTTCTGGCTTCACCATCCTCACATCAACCTGGCAGGATGCAAAACAAGGAGAGTAACAAGAACAGCATAGCCTTGTTTGTGCCACAGCAGCTCAGCCTGGGTCCACCCCCTTGAAAGAACATGATACCATTGAATGTTCCATGAAAGGAACCCACCTTTGCTCCCCATCCCCAAAATAGCAGTATGTGCTTGGTTGTGACATCCAACCTTCCATTAATTTGATGGCAACTGCATATCATAGTGTTCCCAGTGAATATCCTCACACATTTTAAGGTAAATAATATAGACTGGCTTACACAGTGCATGTCTCTGAGGACTGGTAAGATAACTGATGAATGACCAAGAAACACAGAAAGGTAGGACACAGCTGTATATTTGAAAGGAATAATCACTAAATGCACTACATTCCAATACATTGCATAGAATACATTTACAAATAGCAGGTCACGTCTTGATATCAGTGTACATTCAGTTGCACTTGGCTGTGTGAGGACTTACATCATGTATTTCCTGCAAAGCTGTTTGTGGGGCAAAGATGGATAAGCCTCCCCTCCTGTTTTGTGACTGTGCATTGGAGTGAGAGTTGGGATCCAGACCTATGTAGTCACATCTCATGTGTACTAACAGTTTCTACTGTGTATGTCATAGATCGATTTTCCGTATTTCAACTAATTCTCCATGTTTTATACTTTTTTCTCTTTTTTGAGGGGGGCACTGTTTGTGTGATGCACCACTCAGTACAAACAGCTTTGGCTATGCACATCTCATTTGCATGTAGAGTGGCAGTGCACACACTGGAGAAATGGGGCCACCCAGGTAGCAAACAGGACCCGGACAGCCAGAAACATGCACCGGATACATTCAGTTAATACTATTGGTCATCATGCAAACACATTTCCTGGCAGCGAGCACTCTCACACAATATGTTACACATTTCCTGGCAGCGAACACTCTCGCACAATGTGTTACACATTTCCTGGCAGTGAGCACTCTTGCACAATGTGTTACACATTTCCTGCAGCGAGCACTCTCGCACAATGTGTTACACATTTCCAGGCAGTGAGCACTCTCGCACAATGTGTTACACATTTCCTGGCAGCGAGCACTCTCGCACAATGTGTTACACATTTCATGGCAGTGAGCACTCTCACACAATGTGTTATACATTTACTGGCAGCGAGCACTCTCGCACAATGTGTTACACATTTCCTGGCAGTGAGCACTCTCGCACAATGTGTTACACATTTCCTGGCAGCGAGCACTCTCACACAATGTGTTACACATTTCATGGCAGCGAGCACTCTCGCACAATATGTTACACATTTCCTAGCAGCAAGCACTCTCGCACAATGTGTTACACATTTCATGGCAGCGAGCACTTTCGCACAATGTGTTATACATTTCCTGGCAGCGAGCACTCTCGCACAATGTGTTTGCAAGATGGCAAGTGATGCACAACACTTTCAAATGTTACAAATCCAGAAAGTGCACTCCCAATTAGCACTAAACCTGCAACTGGTGGGAAAACATCATTCTACATTGTTCTTGATCTGTGATAGGCATGACTGGCATTCCTGGACAGTTTTTGAGATTCTGTGCTCGATGATGGGGTGTCCAGGAGTCCAAAGTGTTTGTTGGACTCCCAATGAATAAACATAGGCCCAGGCTGTTGCAAAGGGACTATTTTGGCTCAGATTACAAGGCATAGAATAGTCTCGCCTGGTTGTAATGAATACCAATGACTATTTGCATGCAATGTTTGATTTATTGAACAATGTTGAAACTTATTGCTTGATAGATTGGCCACAATATAGAAGGATTGTTAACTATGTGGGAGAATGTCTGTATGATCTACTTATGAGCAGAGAGATTAATGAAGAGCTTTATCAGTTTTTTCATGTACCTTCTCCTAAGATACCTGTTATTAAGGGACAGCCGAAGAAACATAAGTCATTAACCACTCCACCAATGAGACCTATAGTGGCTGGAGGGGGTTGGGTAACTGAACCCCTCTCCATCTATGTGGAGGGCCAATTAAGTCATGTAGTATTCTCCACTGGCACCATTCTGAAAGATACTACACATTTCCTACATGATTTATCAGAATTTACTGATATGAATGATGTTACCACTTTACTAATGGTTACAATGGATGTTAAAAACCTCTTCGCCTCCATACCCAATGATTATGGGTTGGAGGCGATCAGATACATACTTGGTAAAGATGAACATGAATCACATTGTAATATTGGCTTAGTCTGCACATTACTAGATTTAATTTTGCATAATAATGTGTTCATGTTTGAAGAACAACTATTCCTTCAGAAATGGGGTGTCACGATGGGCACCCCATGTGCCAATTCGTACGCGAATTTGGTTATGTACATTTGGGAATGTAACCATAGTGCTTTGAGTAGAGGCATCAAATTCTATAGGCGTTTTGTGGATGACGTCTTTATACTTTGGCAGGGGGACGCTACATCTGTTTCATTATTTGTTGAATATCTAGAATCCACTATGAATTTTTTGAAGTTTACAGTTACACATTCTGATGAACAAGTGGAATTTCTGGATGCTGCACTCATGAAGAATGGTGCCAGTGGAATCAATACAACTCTATATAGGAAACCTTGTTGGAGAAATGGCATGCATTCAGGGCATGTATTTTCTAGTATAGTTAAGAGTCAATTTCTGAGGGTAAAATGAATTTGTAATAACGAAACTGACCTTGCGACAGAGTTAGATACCCTGGAAAGGATGTTTATTGATAGAGGGTATGACAGTGCTACAGTTAGAGCGCTATGTTTAATGACACTAGGGAGTCAAGACAATGCCTCTGGACCTATTACCCATGGGCCCAGTGTAGAAATCCTGGATAATGATCAACAGGGAATGGTAACAAATAATGTAAATGATATGACATCTAGAACCTATATGCCTAGAAGAAATGTTACGAATAATAAAGGTAGATGCCCCCCCTTGTTTGTGACCAACTATACTAGCCATAATAAGACTGTAAGAGATCTAATACAGAAACATTGACGTCTTCTAACAATGGATAACAAAATTGTCAATTTTGTTGGAACAACACCAGTTTTTTCATATAGAAATAGAATTTAAAACAAGTATTATGCAATGACAAGAAAGTAATGAAGAACCAAGATCAAGGGCTAGGGACGTACCCTTGTAGGCACTGTTCTGTATGTAAAGTGTTGAGAAGGGAACCGGTATTTGAACATCCTACCCTAGATTTTGATTTTCAACCCAGATTCTATGCTGACTGCACTACTACACATTTGGTATATTTGGCTACATGTGACTATTGCCCATGTTTTTAAGTGGGGAAAACTATCCAAACATTAAGAAATAGAGTACTTAAACACCTCTCAGATATAAGGAAGGGAGATATTAAAAATGCACTAGCTAAACATCAGCTAGAGTTTCCTAAACACCAATTTACATTTAGGGTGCTACAGTGTATACATAAAACTCTGAGAGGGGTGACGTGAACAACTACTTGGAACAGAATGAGTTAAAATGAATCTTAAGGATGCAAGCACACAGATTTCTTGGCCTTAACAATTGTGTTAGTATTAAACCTGCCCTTAAGGGGCGGAAGTTAAAGAATCACAAGCACAAATGATTTGAGATGCAATATCCTCCTACTAATGGTGATGTCATTTTGGCTCCATTTTTCATTATTGTGATTGGTCAGTTTGTCTTATAAATATAGTATGTACTGTTCTTGTTAAATATGAGGATCTGAGGAAGCATTTGTTTTATGCGAAAGCACTTGTCCTATATGTTTTTGAAGTACTGTTTTTATTAAAGTGGAGTAAATTCAGCCGTGGTTAGCCAGTTGTTTTTTTATGAAGATTTACTTTTTCTATCTGGATATTTAGTCTGCACTGGTGATTTTTTTCTTTAGTCTGGCCTGAGCTCTGACCAGTGCTACTGGTATCCCCTGAACTCATGAGCAATGTAAGAACCACTACAGAGACCTCAGGATGAGGAATAGGGACACCCTTGATTGCTGGATCGAGGAATGTTGGACTAGGGGCACCCCAAAGATGTGTAAGCATCACTTAAAGAGACTACTTGTCAGAGTTAAAAGCTGGATATAGTCTGGATTGGTATGAAAAATGGTATTCTATTGTGTTCTCTTTTTCTGCAGCCATCACAGACTGGGAACTGAATGTGTAAATCCATGCAGCTAGACCGCATGGAGGTGAGATGCATGTGTTATGTATGCATCCCAACAGTATCATTATTTTAGGATTAAAAGTTACTATGTATTTATTGATTAATTATACAGTTGCATCAAACTGAACATTCATTTCTTAACTATTATGGGAAGTATGCATGCATTTCTCTGGAGGGAAAAACAACAGTTCATTATTGCAAAGTAGTCATAGGTTTTGCCTTCAAAATCCACACTTCCCAAGTATACAACACTGTTAAGGTTTCAATAATATTGCAATGTAACATCAGAGCTGTAAAGCAGTGTCACCAGTGGTTTGCTATAAACTGTAATCTGTATATTTCGACACACATATGTGCAATGTATGCACACATCAAGGATTGCTTATTGCAATCTGTGGTATATTATGCATCTGTTAGGAGCTGGGTAGTCTTAACAGTAAACAAAGGTATTTGTTAGAAGGTGATACTGTTAAAAGCAGGGGTAATAGAATAGAGTCAACTACTTGTGTCAATGCTTTGTATGTCACCTATGAAGTTACTAATGTTCTCCCTTTTTTCTCTCACTCCAACCTTTTTCTCTCTTCTTTTTTATTTCATTATTGTTCATTTTGTCCCACAGCACAGTGGGGTAGGATTGTTGCATGGGGTCCAAGTGCTCCCACTCCACTGGCTACAGCACTGCTGCCTAGTACATCTGGTGCAGAACCTGGTAGCACCCCCTCTGCTGCTGCTGCACTACCAGGCCCCTCAGGTAGTTCTGCCCCAGAAGATAGGCCTGTGGCTCCCTCTGAGAGCAGTGGCAGAGGTGGTGAGTTTATCACCTGTGATAAACTGCCAGGGATGGTGCATAGGACTGTGCTCCAAACTGTTGGTGCATGCCTACACCAGATGGAGACAGTGCTCTTCATCATTGTATTAAATAACACAAGGAGATGCAGACATCAGACACTGCAGCCATCAGCACAGTGAGGTGACAGTGATGACAGATCACTTGCTGATGACTCGATTCTCACTGTCACCCAACTGATGTCTATGGGTTCGCAATGTCCCCACCCTTACCCCATCCATGGTGTTCACTCCCTCACATGTGCTTCAGCATCCCTGTCTCTTGTCTTGTTTGTCTTGTCTGCCTGCAATTGTTTCCTCACCTGCCCAACTTACTGCACCCAGACATTCCAACATCGCTTACCCAACATTCCTCTTTCTCTCAAAAAAATGGGCATTTATCCAAAAAAAAAATTGTCCCATACACAGCTGTCCATTTCACACACATTTCTTCATGACTTACATGATTCTGTCCAACTCTCTCCTGTGGCAGTAAGTGAAATGCATTGTTGTTGGAGGCAGATGGTACTGGGTTCAAATATGGGTGAAGATAATTTTACAAGTGTGTATAATACTTTAAATATATCTACTTATATTGCTGCCATTTACTGTTGTTGTGGTCACCCCTCTCTCTGGAGGTGACACTCCAAATTCAGCAAAATTTGTGAATATATGTTCATGTTTTATTCTGGAAGAAATGGATAGCTATGGTTCTTTCCTACATTCTTCATGCATATTTCTGTCTTTCTTTCACTTTGTTCAGCCCCTGCTGGCTCCCCATTTCACCACGTTCCTGTCCTTCACATTTCTTTTCTTTAAAGAATTATTGCCTGATGGTGCACATCACGCACTAATGTGCAGCTATGGAAAAACACTTCTAAGTATTATACAGCTGGATTGGAAACCAGTTCTATCTAGCCATATTTTAGACACTCCATGCTGACTACCACACTTCAGAATTTGGAGTTGCACGTAAAATTATTTGAAATTGTTACATACACCTGGATTCAAACCAAGTACCATCTGAACAAAAAATACAGGTATCACTGCATTAACAGGTGGGGCTATAGACTCATTTGATTAGCAGGTGTATTTTAGAGACTGTATAGCAAATGGCAGACCTAACTGCTGTTTAACTATAGGTAATGCATTAAAGTATTTTGGTAGTAGCATTGCTTGTCGATGCTGCGCAGTGCACAGCATCTCACAACATTGCACACTACTGCTGTACTAAACTAAATGAGTAACGCACAATAATGCTTTATAAAACATTACAGGGGATCACACAATGCTGCTTCATACAAATTTAATGAAGAAGATACGACATGAGTGATATAGGGAGCAAACACTGGGGAGTACAAAAGAAACTCTTTCTTAAACTATGTCACTTACTATTGAATGTATTAAATACATCTGCTAGCTAACTGACTGTTTGGCAGCAAGTGTTAATGCATTGTTGTTGAAAGAGATGGTACTGGGTTCAAATACGGGTGGAAGTAATCATTTTACAAGCATGTATGTGACTTTAAATGTATCTACTTATATTGCTGCTATTTACCGTTGCTTCACATTGGTGCACATTGATACGGGTGGAAGTAATCATTTTACAAGCATGTATGTTACTTTAAATGTATCTACTTATATTGCTGCTATTTACTGTTACTTCACATTGGTGCACATTGATACGGGTGGAAGTAATCATTTTACAAGCATGTATGTTACTTTAAATGTATCTACTTATATTGCTGCTATTTACCGTTGCTTCACATTGGTGCACATTAATACGGTTGGAAGTAATCATTTTACAAGCATGTATGTTGCTTTAAATGTATCTACTTATATAACTGCTATTTACCTTTGCTTCACATTGGTGCACATTGATACGGGTGGAAGTAATCATTTTACAAGCATGTATGTTACTTTAAATGTATCTACTTATATTGCTGCTATTTACCATTGCTTCACATTGGTGCACATTGATATGGGTGGAAGTAATCATTTTACAAGCATGTATGTTACTTTAAATGTATCTACTTATATTGATGCTATTTACCGTTGCTTCACATTGGTGCACATTGATATGGGTGGAAGTAATCATTTTACAAGCATGTATGTTACTTTAAATGTATCTACTTATATTGCTGCTATTTACCGTTGCTTCACATTGGTGCACATTGATACAGGTGGAAGTAATCATTTTACAAGCATGTATGTTACTTTAAATGTATCTACTTATATTGCTGCTATTTACCGTTGCTTCACATTGGTGCACATTGATACAGGTGGAAGTAATCATTTTACAAGCATGTATGTTACTTTAAATGTATCTACTTATATTGCTGCTATTTACCATTGCTTCACATTGGTGCACATTGATACAGGTGGAAGTAATCATTTTACAAGCATGTATGTTACTTTAAATGTATCTACTTATATTGCTGCTATTTACCATTGCTTCACATTGGTGCACATTGATACGGGTGGAAGTAATCATTTTACAAGCATGTATGTTACTTTAAATGTATCTACTTATATTGCTGCTATTTACCGTTGCTTCACATTGGTGCACATTGATACGGGAGGAAGTAATCATTTTACAAGCATGTATGTTACTTTAAATTATGCACTGACATTACATGCATATAGAAAAATACATTTCAGGTTTGCAGTAGGGATTCCTGAGTTTGTAGCAGAACAACAGAAATCTATTAGAGTAGCGAGTTGTTTGTTGTTACATGAGGTGGGGGTTTATGTGTTGCATGGCACAGCCAAGAATTCATTGAAGGAGCAGAGGCCAGAGTAGGGGAAGGTCATTCCAGTTTCTGGCAATGTTGTGGGAGAACAGAGCTTTCCCTGCAGAGTTATTGGCTTTAGAGATTCAAAGGAGATATTTTTCAGAAGAGCGGAGGGGACAATTTGATACGTACTGGGTTAGAAGTTAGTTTAGGGATGGGGTTATGTTAGGATAGCTCACAATAATTGTAGGCAAGTATTAATTGGTGATAGTTGAGTAGTTGAGGAAGTTCTAACCATTTAAGTTCTCGTAATGCCTGACAGTGATGGGTTTTGAAGGGGGAGTTACTAGCAAATCTGGTGATTTTATTGTAACATGACTCAAGTCGTTCAAGGTTGTCTTTTCTTGTGTGGGTAGATATTGGTGCAGCGTACATAAGGGTAGACAGTAGGTGTGTTTGGGCTAGTGTAATTTGTGCCTGATCAGATAGGAATTTTATGTGTCTGTGTAGTGTTTCCATTTTTTTGTGGACCTTTTTGATTGTTTGTGATATATGGACATCAAATAGTTTATTGTCAATTTCTACACCAAGGAGTTTGGTGTGGTCAGTGGGGGAGATGGTAGTACCATTTCTGGATGTGATTGTAAAAGGTTGATGGGTGGATTTAGTTTTGTTGGTAGCGAATATGAGTAATTTGGTCTTGTTGGGCTTGAGGATGAGTTGGATCTGGGTAATCCATCTTTCCACTGAGGTAAAGGATTCCTGAGTAAGCTTTAATAGGGCAGTGAGTGATGGTGCGGAGCAGATGAGTGTTGAGTCATCTACATATTGTATTAGTGGCATGTCGGTTGGCTGTATGAAGGCTGTTAGTAAATATGGAGAAGAGTAGAGGGCCCAATATTGAACCTTGTGGGACTCCTATAGTGGTTGGAAGTAGGGGGCGATAGTTTGTTTTGCCATTGGACAGATTGTTATCTGTCTGATAGGTAGCTTTTAAACCAGGCTATAGTGGAAGGGGCGAAGGATAGGGAGGTCATGGAGTCTAGTAGTATGGTATGTGACACCATGTCAAAAACCTTAGATAGGTCTAAAAATATTGCAGATATGAAGTTGTTATTTCTATGTAGGTTAACTGTATTTGTCAAAGAGAGGAGAGCAGTAGTTGTGCTATGGTGTTGCCGGACGCCATGTTGTGTGGGTGAGAGAAGATTGTTAGAGATCAGGAATTGCATAACTTGAGAGTGAATACACCTTTCAAGTATTTTAGAAAAGGGGGGTGACATACCTACATCCCTCCCCCATTGTTTCTTTGTGAACTGCTTATCCTTTCTCTCTAGCCACTCCTTTTAACCTCCTTATAGGTTCATAGGTTCATAGGTTCATAGGTTCATAGGTTGATACTTGACTATCTGCCATAGGGCATTTATAAGCCTAGCCAGAGTGTGTTTGGCTTTCACCACCCTTTTAGATTAGTTGACTGCGCCTCTGTATAGTAGGTCACAGAAGGTAGCCCTTGTAAGGTTAGTTTACTGTGCATCTGTCTAGTTGGGACACAGAAGAGATCCCGGGGGTAAACCTACGATCTCCCATCCACTCATCAAGATTTCTCTTGAAGAGGGTCATTGAGGGGCTCTGCCTAACATGGATTGGGATTTTGTTCCAGCATGAGGGGAGTTTCTGGGATATGAATCTGTCCCTCCAGCATGTCCTATTTATTTCTGTGCTGAGGTTTAAGTCCCTGGAGCATGTAGCTCTAAGGGATTTGGATTTCCTGAGGTGGAGCATGTCCATTAATTCTGGTTTGGACATGGCTTTATACGTCAGGCACAGATCGCCTCTGAGTAGGTTGTAAGCAACTGAGTAGAGCTGGAGTTTCTTTAGCCTAACTGCGTAGGGCATCTGTTTGAGTCCCTTGATCCTCTTGGTGAGGTACTTTGGGGTCTTTCCAGTTGCTACAGGTGTCAGGTAAGTTACATCCCAAATGGGGCATTGTATTCAATTATGGGCCTGATGAGTGATGAGTAGAGGGGCACAATGACCTCTCTTGATCTAGATGTGAACCCTTTCATGATAAGGTGGGCTATATAGAAGGTCTTTCTAACCACTTTGGCAACGTGATTGTCAAAGGAGAGATTGCTATCTACTTGGGTCCCCAAATCCCTAATTACTTCTTCCATACTTAATGGATTACCACCTATGTGGTAATTTGTGGGCACTTTGTTTTTCCCAAAGGGGATGACTATGCACTTTTTGGCATTTAGCTTTAGGCCATGGCTCTGGCACCAGTTATCCATCTCTGTGAGACCCTTTTGGAGGATGCTTGTGTCAGTCGGCGAGTCAATTATGGCACCCAGTTTACAGTCATCTGCGAACTTGGCCAACCATAGTCCTCCCGTGATAGTCTGTACCTCAGAGAAATATATACCGAACAAGAGAGGTCCCAGGACTGAGCCTTGTGGGACGCCACTTGTAACTGGTTTAGAGTCTGACATGGCACCTGCAATTCTGACCATGTGGGTTCTATCCCTGAGCCAGTTTGCAACCCATCTTGTGACAATAGGGGTTGATATTTAAGCTGTTGAGCTTATTTATGATGCCCGAGTGGGGTATTGTGTCGAAGGCTTTTGCAAGGTCCAGGTAGGCTGTGTGGACTACCTTCTCTTCATTTGTTGCCTTGGTGACTGTTTCAAATAAGTCAACCAGGTTCAAGAGGCAAGGTCTGCCCTTAACAAATCTGAATTGGGTAGGATCCAGTGTTTGGAGGTTCCCAATGTCTTTGTTTATGAGTTCCATGATGATACACTCAATAGCTTTGCAGACCAAGCTAGTCAGGCTTATAGGGTGATAGTTTCCGGGGTCCGTTGTGGCACCACCTTTGTGGAGTGGGACCACTGTTGCTGTACGCCATTCCTTGGGTAAATATCCTGTAGTAAGGCTGAGATTGAACAGTGACTTTATGTGAGGGTTCAGTTCTTCTTGGAGCTCATGTAAGATGTAGCCCGGGACACCGTCCGGTCCCATTGATGCTGTGTTTTTTGCTTTGGAGAGGGAAGCTCTCACCTGTGCATCTGTGATGTCAGGGAGGCTACACTCTGTTGGGATAGACATTTGCTCTTTTGGGCGGAAGGGGGGGAGAAGTTTGCACTGAACCTGTCTGCCAGGATGTTGGCAATGTCTGTGGGTTCAGTGTATTTTTTTGTAATTTTGCACTAACTCAGAGCATATCTGGGAGTTGCCACCCAGGTTCCTGACATAACTAAAGATGGCCTTGTGATTATCTTTAGCGTCTTGTGCAATTTATCTTTCGAAGCTGGCCTTAGATGATTTTATGAGGGATCGTAGTTTCTTGCTAGTACTGATCAGAGATGTCTTCCCTTTTTGGGATTTTGCTCTATCATGTAGTAGCTTCCTCCTTCTGTTGTATAGCTTATTTATGGCTGGGGTCCACCAGACAGGTCTCCTGCCTTTGGAGGAGTGAGTTTTGGTTTTATTTGGAATAGCACAATCCATGCATTCCTGTAGGTGTCCATAGAATGCGTTTGTAAAGGATTCTGCAGTTTGGGCTGTATTTTCCACTGGCCCGGGGGCTTTAAAGGATTCCACCTTGGTCTTGAGAAGTGTGAAGTTTGCTTTTGAGAAGTTCTTCACCGTGGTTTCCTTGGTTGGGTGTGGGGACGGGATATGGTTGTCCAGTGAGATTAATTTATGGTCAGATCTTACCAATGAGGGGTATACCTCTGGTATGGAACATAGAGTCCCCATGTTGGTGATGATCAGGTCCAATATGTTTTCCCCTCTTGTGTGAGTGGTGACCAGTTGTTCCATAGCATTTGAGTTTATAAATTCTAAGAACCATTGGGCGAGGGTGTTGGGGCTTGAGTAGTACTCCCAGTCTATGTTTGGGTAGTTGAAGTCACCCAATATAATGGTGTTTGGAGAGACCTTCATATTCTCCAGTGTTCTCAGGAAAGCTGAGTGGGGTTCCTGTGTTTGGGAGGGTGTTCTGTAGCAGGCTACAAACTGAAAGGCAGTTTTGCCCACTGTTAGTTGCACATGGATGGTCTCCGATTCTTCGTGCAGTGCCACTAACCTGGAGGTGTGGGTATCTTTGATGAATATGGATACTCCCCCTCCTTTTGTGGTTCGGTCCAAGTTTTGGGGCCAAAAAGCATGGTATGAGGTATAACCTGGTAGTGCTGGGGTGCTCTCAGGAGCCTTGAACCAGGTTTCTGTTACTGCATAGATATCGATATTCTCCATACTGAGGAGAGCCTCGAGTGCATGCATCTTGAAGTTTAGACTTCTGGCATTGAGCAGCATTACCCTTAGTTTCTTTTTCCTTGTGTTGTCTATGGAGGTGGGTTTGTCTTTTGAGTCTTGCCTAAAAAAGGCACTATGGGGGTGGCAAGAGCCTTAGCCAGTATTCGAAAGCCCAGGGGTGACAGGTGCAAGCTGTCCCTAGTGAAGCAATGTGGCTTGTCGAGCATGTCATCCCAGGCTGACAGACACTGGATCCCCTTTGAATGACACCAATACTTTAGCCAATTGTTAAAATTGATCATTTTGTCTTTATACTGTGGCATCATTCTTGGTGAGGGTAAGATGCTACTCAAGGTCAGGGTCATACCGGCCTGGGCTACATGATCAGAGAGCTTCTCTATGTCTCTTTTCATGTAGTCCAGGGAGATACGTCTCAGGTCATTCACACCAGCATGGACAATGACGGAGTCATATTTGTACTTGCTTTGGAGTGACCTGAGTGCTTGTCTTATGTGGCAGATCCTGGCACCGAACAGGCAGCTTACAGTGACCTTCTCCTTGCTCAGCCTGTGAGTGGGATGTCAGTGTGTCTGACAATAGAGTCACCTATTACAAGTGTATTAGGTGTGTTGTTTAGCCTTAAGGGCTGTGACTGTGTGGCACACTGACTTTGTGAACTATGTGATATGTGGGTATTGTTGTGGGGTAGTGGTTGCTTGGATGTCTGCTTTGGAGGTCTCTGCTACTTGGGCAGATTTTTATTTAGAGCCTCCGAGTATGTTTTTGTGTGTTTATGTGTTTGGTTTGCTTTTGCGATAGGTCTATCTGAGACTGGATTTGTGGTGTGTGTGGTTACCTTCTCCTCCTGACTGACTGCGCCAGTACTGGGTTGAGAGAGCTCAGCCTCCAGTTTGGCTATATAGTTGCATCTCTCACGTATATTTGAGCTTGTTGGGAGGAGGAGAGGGTGGTCTTTGTACATAAGGCAGTTGTAACATTGCCTCAAGATTCCCAGATTCACCAGCTGGACTGGAGAGTAAACCCGAAACTGACTTTTGGACATGCCAGAATAGTATAAGGAACTACTTTTTGACTGGTCAGAAAGGACCAGTAGGGTCCTGTGATTGATTATTATAGTTATCAAGCAATACTTTGTATGCCTTACTAATTATTTCTTTTTTAAGAGCAGCTTCTGTTCTAGAGTCTGCTAAGATCACTACCAGTGCTGGTCTTTCACTTAGGATTCCCCAGTTTCTTTATTTTGCCTATACTCTGATATCAGTCCTTGATAGGTAAGCAATCTGTAGCCTACAATACAAATAAATTATTGGCCTCTTCCTATTCTATTACCTTATTTTCTCTAATTATTTGCTCCCAATCTCTTGATTCTTTTACCAGTTTTCTCCAATAAATTCCACCCTGCTCTTACCTTTTGTCTGTACCCCTAATTGCAGTTATCCCTCTTGGCAGAATCTTTCTCCATTCCCATGTTGGCTTAGTTCTTAGAATACTTTCAGCTGCTTTAAGAGTATAATATTCTGATGGTTTGTTATTCTCCTTACGGATCTGCATCCAAAATCCCAGTTTCTCCTTGTTTTTTAGCTTCTCCCGTTTCATCATCATCATTCCTTTCCACATTGGATTATAGGTTTCTGCTTGTGCTGTGTATAGGAGCCTTAACTGTGAAGCTATGAAATACACCTTCAAATTGGGTCTATATCACTTAATCGAATACTCATTTACACAAATACCTAGTCATTGAAGCCTTTTACTAGAACTACCAATTTAACAAATGGTATATTTGTCAAACACAACATTATCGAATAATTTTACTCGGCCACCTTAACAAAAAGTTACATGTAACAGCACGACTCTGGATCTGAAACATGAAACACTTACAAAACCTAACCATTGTATAATCTAATCATTATATAAAAATCTAAAACTGACTATTTTAAAAAAAAATATTTCAATAAAATATTAAAAGACATAGGGCCAAATTCAGGAAGCCTCCGTGTAAGAGTTATAACTCTTACACGGAGGCTGCAGTTAAACAGTGTGATGTCAGCATGTCATGCATATGCATGAGGTGCATGAGGCATGCTGAATCACACTGTAACTCTTACACGGTCCATGTAAGACAGTAGGGGGCATGTCCGTTGGCTAAGCCCTGCAAGCGGACATGCCCCCGGAAGTCTAGAATGGCAGAAAGTAAACAGCCATGAGAGAGGCCATGGAAATGTGAATAAACACACTACACAACACATGCCCCCACAGACCAGCAATGTAAAAAGTGAACAGATGTTATAAAATGAAAATGAAAACTGTTTTATTTTTTTAAACCCCGTAAATGTTTGCTACTGCGTGCGCTCGTGTGCGCGGGTGTGCTACTAGCGCAACTGCAGTTAGCAATCAGTGGAAAAGGATATAAGAATTAATATGCAAAGTAAACCAAGAAGTAATAGCATAGCAGTAGAGTTGTCGGCTTAAAAGCAGGCAGGCAAGGTTCGAGCCCACACAGCAACCCTTTTTTTTTGTAAATAAGCACTAAAAATGCCCCTGACAGTATTGCACAAATGTAAAAGTATTTCCTTTTGTAAAATGGAATGAAATGGAGCATATATTTTCAAGTAATACAATAATAAAAATATGTAAAAATGTACTGATAGCTAAGCTGCTGTGAGACAGAGTGTCCGTCGCTGAGTAGTGTTTCAAAGGCTGCAAATTGCTTGCCCATAGCTAAGCACGGGTTTAACAGGCTCAAACTGTGTGCAACTAGCTGTGCTTAGCTTAACATGTGTGTTACTAGCCAATTAAGGTTTAACCCAGCGCACACCGTTTGCGCGGAGGTGCGTGCCGCGCCCACAAGCTAACCGCCGGTGCGCATGCGTGAGCTCCGCGCAAACGAGCGCAGACCTGGTTTTAAGTGCTTAAAAGAGCTTTTGGCATGTTTGATTGACAGGTACTGAACTCATTTCTAGACAGTCATGAAAATTAAAAATCAGTGGTCAGATTTGAACCCAGGATACCATGCACTAGAGTCAAGGTACTAAACCACTAAGCCATGACAGCAGTACTTAGAAATGCAGAAATAGCATATATATAGGATATAATCCAAAATGGAGCATGATAAAGCAGTTTCTGTGAAGTAGATACAATTCCAAAACGGCCAATCATAGAAATGTGCAGGAAAATCGGCATATATAAGCCTTATAGGCAGGAATACACAGCAGAAACGATTGTAGAATAGACCTGCAGGCAGAATGAGTGGAGTAGGGGAGGGACATTGCTTTCGAGCACAGCGGTGGGGGTTGAGGAGTCCAGATACATGGTCTGGCTCCTAGTTCACCATCATGAGGCCCAACTCATGCAGGGCCAGGTCTCATGGGGAGCATACAGGGCGGAGGCATGGGACCAGTTGGCTCATGATCTCACTAGTGCTACTGGGATTCCACGTACTGGTGAGCAGGTCCGTCACCACCACGTGGACCTGAAGCGACGGAAAGAAGACCAGTTGACCCAATGGATCCAGGAGGCCCGGGATATGCCCAACGCCCCACTACTGAGTAAGTTACATTTTACTTATGTATGTAAGGAATTCAACTAGCTGATACCATGGAGATGTGTATTACAATATTACTTGTTTTGTATTACAGCTGCAGGTGTCCGCTCTGCGAATCGCAGGGCACATGACCGCAGGCTGGTGCGGCTGTGCCACCATGCAGGTTAGTAACCCCACCTAGTACTTATAAATAAATATTATAGTGTAGCACGTAGCAGAACACTGCAGTGTATTGATTAAAAGTAATAGAATGTGCAAGCAACAAGTGAAAGTCTGCAGGTATGGCTGCAACAAGTTCATCAGTATGCAAGTGAAACTGGAAATATAATTGATAGAAATAAATAGTTCTGTAATACAGATGTCCCACCATTAATTAAATGTAGTATAACCTGCAGTAGTCTCAAGAGTACAGCTTCAGAAGCTGAGTTAATCACATGTGAGATATATCCCTTGTTGAAATGCTGGATCATGACAGAAGTGAGGCTGCTGGAAAGTGTTTGAATCACCACAGGTCTAATATGTGAACAAAGCCTAGAAGTACCAACCTGAACTGTGAAATAGCAGGATGTGTGAGAGTGACAGAAAGGGTCATGTATCAATAAATAAAGTAGTAATACCCCTGAATATATAAGCCTCAGTGTGGTTCTACAGAACTAAATGCATGTGGGAATTAAAGATTAACACCCCAAACTGATTGCAGTGTGTCTGAATCTTGAATGTTTAAGCCAAAATCTGTATATGGTGATGACAGTCAACAATTTTCAGATAGAATGAAGGATTGTCTGACATACTAAACATCCATAGTTGTCCCCTGCCCTGTCTTCAAAGTGTAGCAGGATGATGTATCTGATCAAAGTCAAAATAACTAGGATAGTGATGTATCTGTAACAGGTCTAGCATGACAGTCAATTAAAAATCATTTTGAAACTATCACCCACAAGTTAATTGTGTTTCTAGTACAAATGTATATTAATGTATAATTTATGAATGTGTCATCATTTTCTTTCTCCACCCCACCCTATAATTGCAAATTAAAAAACTCACTAAATATTGGTATGTGAACATTTCATTAACCATGGACATTTGTCCTGTTGTTTCAAAAATATATGCATGTCTGTTGTTGCATGTGCCCTGTTCATACCTGCAAACCTGATGGCCTGTTGCCATTAATCAACCCTGCATGTTGCTTGATTGTGTATTTCTGTTCAAATAATGCATGTGATATTGATATGCCTGTTGTTCAATGGTGTTAATATCTGGGTGTTTGTTTAATGGGAATACCAATGCATGCTGTTACAACTAATAAGAATGGAATAATATGCTACTAACCCAAACTAACATAACATACTCACAAACCTAGGACGCTTGGGAAGGCGGGTCCCAGTGGACCCACCTCTCCCACCTCATCTGGCGACTGCACCTGGCACTAGTGCCCAGGCCGGACCCTCCTCTGGTGGCCCTGTGCCGCCTTCGGGTGCAAGCGCTGCAGGGGATGGGGCCTGTCCCCCCTCTGCAAGCGTGGCCAGAAGAGCCCGTCCACTCACCCTCCATGGTGTCCGGTCTGTGGTGCGAAGGGAGATCCAAGACTCTGTTCTTGGGCCCCTATGCCAGCTTGAGGCCCGGGTGGCACAGCTTACGGGGATGCCCGTTGTCCCGCCTGCACAGCCCCCAGCACAGCCCCATCCTGGGCTGTGAAGCAACAGTGGCAACTGCCTATGGGTGGGGATATCAGTTCCACTGTTGCCATCTGTGGGCTCATGTGCCCTGGATATCCCAACCTCCGTCCCCATCAATTGTGTAACCCCCCCACATGTGTCATACACTGCCCCTGTATGCGTCTTGTCTGTCTTGTCTGTTAACCTACCCAACCTACCTCCCCAGCTATACCGACTACCTTCACCTGACATACCACTCTCACCTGAAAAAAAAAAAAAAAGGGCACTCTGTACCCACAAAAAAATTATGCCCCATACATAGCTGTCCATGTTGCACACATGTCCGCTGGACATTGAAACTGTTAATTACAATTGGCTGTACAACAGGTATTAATGTTGTCCTGACACCTCTCTCAGGGGTGGAAGGTTTCAAATGTCACACCAAATTACATACAAATGCACAGCTGTTGCTGAGAAAGACATGGGCAGCTATGAGCCTCACCTACATCCTTCCTGCAAATCCCAAGCTTGTTTCCCTACTGTCTTACCCTCTTTGTGACCCATTTTCACCACTTTCCTGTCACCCCTTTTTCTTTTCTTTCAAATAAAATAGCTGGTGTAAGGCTTGTGTCTTGAAGCTCACTGCTAGTGCACATGCGTGAGCTCAGCAAAGAGCGCAGACCTGGTTTTAAGTGCTTAAAAGTGCCTTTGGCACTTTTGATTGACAGGTCCTGTACTCATTTCGAAAGAAAAATAAATTCCTACTGCCAGTCTCAAACCCAGGACCTTGGTAACACTAGTCTGTATGACCTACCACTAAGCTGTGACTGTCATACAAGAGTGTAGTGCTAAAATAAATATAACATGTAATACTAGGAATCAATATAAAGGCAATATAGGATGTGTACTACCCAAAGCATGTCAGGTAGATTTTTAATGCCCAAATTACTGGATTCCCATACTAGTTTAGTGCTAACAGAAACAGCCCTGCTAATTGTTAGCTTGTACATAATAATGTAAGGTAATGTACATATATGAAAGTATTATATGTACACAGATATATATATATATATATATATATATATATATATATATATATATATATATATTAATACATATGAAATATAGTGGTAGGTGTCAGTATTCAAACACACTCACTACAGGAAACAGTGAAGATAAATGCAGCAACCAGAATCTACAACACAGCCTGACTACTGTGAGACTTACTAACCCTTTTAACTGCGTAGAGGTGCCTTCAGCACTTTGATTGACAGGTCCTGTACTCATTTCGAAAGAAAAATAATTTCCCACTACCAGTCTCAAACCCAGGACCTTGGTAACACTAGTCTGTATGACCTACCACTAAGCCATGACTCTCACACAAGAGCATAGTGCTAAAATAAATATAACATGTAATAGTAGGAATCAATATGAAGGCAATATAGGATGTGTACTACCCAAAGCATGTCAGGTAGATTTTTAATGCCCAAATTACTGGATTCCCATACTAGTTTAGTGTTAACAGAAACAGCCCTGCTAATTGTTAGCTTGTACATAATAATGTAAGGTAATGTACGTATATGAAAGTATGTATATGTACACATACATATATATGTATATATATTAATACATATGAAATATAGTGGTAGGTGTCAGTATTCAAACACACTCACTACAGGAAACAGTGAAGATAAATGCAGCAACCAGAATCTACAACACAGCCTGACTACTGTGAGACTTACTAACCCTTTTAACTGCGTAGAGGTGCCTTCAGCACTTTGATTGACAGGTCCTGTACTCATTTCGAAAGAAAAATAATTTCCCACTACCAGTCTCAAACCCAGGACCTTGGTAACACTAGTCTGTATGACCTACCACTAAGCCATGACTCTCACACAAGAGCATAGTGCTAAAATAAATATAACATGTAATAGTAGGAATCAATATGAAGGCAATATAGGATGTGTACTACCCAAAGCATGTCAGGTAGATTTTTAATGCCCGAATTACTGGATTCCCATACTAGTTTAGTGTTAACAGAAACAGCCCTGCTAATTGTTAGCTTGTACATAATAATGTAAGGTAATGTACGTATATGAAAGTATGTATATGTACACATACATATATATGTATATATATTAATACATATGAAATATAGTGGTAGGTGTCAGTATTCATACACACTCACTACAGGAAACAGTGAAGATAAATGCAGCAACCAGAATCTGCAACACAGCCTGACTCCTGTGAGACTTACTAACCCTTTTAACTGCTTAAAGGTGCCTTCAGCACTTTGATTGATAGGCCCTGTACTCAATTTGAAAGCAAAATAAAAGCAGACTATTAGGCCCTACCACAAGACCATTGTAACACTAGTCTGTATGACCTACCACTAGGCCATGACTCTCATACAGGAATATAGTGCTAAAATAAGTAGAACATGTAATAGTAGGAATGAAGATAAAGGCACTATAGGATGTGTACTACCCAAAGCATGTCAGGTAGACTTTTACTGTCCTAATTACTGGATTCCCATACTAGTTTAGTGTTAACAGAAACAGCCCTGCAAATTGTTAGCTTGTACTTAATAATGTCAGCTAATGTACATATATGAAAGTATGTATATGTACATATATATATATATATATATATATATATATATATATATATATATATATATATATATATATATATATATATATATATATATATATATATATATATTAATACATATGAAATATAGTTGTAGGTGTCAGTATGCATACACACTCACTACAGGGAACAGGTGAGAGAAATGCAGCAACCTGAAGTTACAACACAGCATGAATCATGACAGACTTACTAACCTTCACACTCACAGAACACTGTCGACAGCATAGCAGCATGGTCCACGCCCTTACAATCTGAAAGGGCAACGCCTATCTCACATACCCTTTTATAGCACTGTCCTGAAATCACAGTGAGACATGCAATCAGTACACAACTGGCTGCATGCAATTAGCAAATGCTGCCTTACAATTGGTGCAGAGGCCATCACATGGACCTATGCAGATACCTACAAAAGCACCCAGTACTAACACTCCACACATGCAATACATTCATTGCACCAAACCGACGGAGAAAGAGAGAGAGAGAGAGAGAGAGAGAGAGAGAGAGAAAGAAAGAAAGAAAGAAATAAAGCAATAAAGGCAGTGAAAAAAAAACTGCATCAGCACAGCAGCAAAAGCAGCAGCAGCAGCAAACAGCAAGTAGCAGCAGTGACACAGCAACAGCTGACACAAACACAGGTAATGCAAAGTAGCAGGTTAATACTGTGTTTACTGTGAAACCTCCAAATGTATCATAGTTCACTATCTATAGGTATGTCCATGAGATAGGTTGTGTGTACATAGTCCTGATATATATACATATGTAATATTGCTGTACATGTCTTCCATACTTAAAACTTCCAAAGTTTAGAACACAAGGCCAGTTATGCATATGATGCAGTAGTTCCCAGGGTCAGTAGAGGTTCCTCCTCATTGGTGTGGGACCACTGTGTATGTATGGCACTGTTCAGGTACATATCCTGTAGTATGGCCAGGGTTTAATATCAGTCTGTAATGTGGTGCTATGTCCTCTAGGGGTGAACGTATCACACATCCAGGGATACCATTTTGTAACAGTGATGCTGTGTGTTCTGCAATGTTGAGGGTGGCCCTCACCTGGACATGTGAGATGATAGGGAGGTTACATTCATCTGTGATAACTAATTCCACTTGTGTAGGAGAATGGGGGGGGTACCTGCACCCAAACTGTCTGCAACAATGTTGCCAATATCTGTGCATCTGGTGAATGTGAAGCATCTTACCACTGCTGACCGCAGATGCCTTTCCTTCATGTGAATCTGCTCTGTGCTGCAGTAGCCTCCTGCTATTGTTATATAATGCGCCTGTATCTGTAGTCCACTGGACAGGATAAATAAGTGGTGTGCATACGGTCTGGGTTAGATATGTGTGTGCACATTACATTCACTATGTGGGATGTCTGTGGTAAGCTTTTGCAAAGGGGCCAGCAGTGTGTGTTGTGGCTTCCACTGGCCCAGTGGGCTGCATGGATAGCATCACAGTCCTAACTTGTGAATAACTGTGTAATTACATGCATACATAGCAAGGTAGTGTACTGTGCTTGTGGTGTTGTTGGGATATGTATATCCAGGCTGAGTAATGTGTGTCCACATCACAGTGTTGGATGGCAACACACATACAGTATGTTGGGATGAACACCCAGAGTGTTTCAGAAGTGTTGCCTGTGCAGAAATATCTGGCCATTACCTGTGCATCCCCCACAACACACACACATGCAACATATGGCAGAAGTACTATAGCAGTACACATAGGTTCATAGGTTCATACTAGGCTATTTGCCCTAGGGCATTGATAAGCCTAGCAGAATGTGTTTGTCTTTTGCCACCCAATTAAAATTTATGTTGCTATGCCCTTTTCTGAGGTTAGTATACTGTGCCTCTGTCTAACAGTGACATAGAAGTGATACCCGGGGTACAACTATGATTTCCATCCACTCATCCAGATTCCTATGGAAGAGAGTCAATGAGGGACTCTGCCTAACCTGTACTGTGAGTTCATTACAGAGTGAAGGGAGCCTCTGGGTTATGAATGTGTCCCTCCAGAATGTCCTATTTATTTCAGTGCTAAGGTTCAGGTCTCTTGAGCATGTGGCTGTATGGGATTTTGATTTCCTGAGGTGCAGCATGTCCATTACTACTGGGTTGGAGATGGCTGTATATGGCAGGCGCAGACTGCCTGTGAACAGGCAGTATGCCACTGAGTCCAGCTGGAATTTCGTCAACTGGGCAGCATATGGCATCTGTTTGAGACGTTGATCCTCTTGATGAGGTACTGTTGGGGTTTTTCCAGTTGCTGTAGGTGTCTGGTTACGTACATCCCAAAAGGGGCATTGTACTCAATTATAGGCCTGATGATAGATGAGTAAAGAGGCACGATGACCTCCCCTGATGTACATGTGAATCCCTTCATGATTAGCTGGGCTATATAACATGTTTTTCAATCCACTTTGGCCACGTGGATGTCAAATGACAGATTGCTATCAAGTTTGTTCCCCAGGTCCCCAATTACGTCTTCTGTACTTAATGGCTTAACACCTATGTGGTACTTTGCCACCAATGTGGAGGTGTGGGTATCTTTGATGAATATTGATACTCCCCTCCTTTTGTTGTTTGGTCCAAGTGTTGGGGCCGACAAGAATGGTAACAGGTATAACTTGGTAGTGCTGGTGTGCTCTTGGGAAACCTGAAACAGGTTTCTGTTACTGCACAGATATCGATGTCCATAATGCTAAGTAGAGTTTTGAGTGTGTGTATCTTGAGGTTTAGACTTCTGGTGTTGAGTAGCATTACTCTTAGTTCCTCATCCTTTGTGATATGTATGGATGTGGGTTTGCCTTATAAGCCTAGCCTAATAAAGGCACTATGGGTGTAGCAAGAGCCTTTGCCAAAATCCAAAAGCCCAGGGGTGACAGGTGCAAGCTGTCCCTAGCAAAGCATTGTGGCTTGTACAGCATATCATCCCAAGCTGACAGGCACTGGATCACCTTTGAATGACACCAGTACTTCAGTCAATTGTTGAAAGTGATCATCTTGCCTTGATATTGTGGCATCATTCTTGGTGAGGGTAAGATGCTACTCAAGGTCAGGGTCATACTGTCTTGGGCTACATGCTCAGAGAGCTCCTTTCTGTTTCTTTTCATGTAGTCCAGGGAGGTATAGGTACTGATGATGATGAAATGTGTATAATGGTGCAGGAAGGTGTGTCTGGGTCTGCCATTGGTCAGCCAATTGACAGTACACAGCTGTCAACCCCTTCAATGCGCACAGTCATCCTGCCGTTACATCCTTTGTCACCATTGTCCCTAGGCAATGGACAGTATGCACTGGGCATAGATCAGGGTAATGTGGTACCTGTGGTACATGCATCCCCACAAAGCAGCCATGAGCAGGGTCTTCCAATGGTACCATGCAGACAGTCGCCCATGGGTTCTCATGGGAGCATCCATGGCCATACTGCCTCTGGCTGATGTGCCCAAGGTGGTATGTCAACCTCCACTATGTTTCGGACTGTTATGCAGGCACAGGCGGGTATGGAAAGGTACACCAGACAGGGTCTGAGGGAGCTGAGAGCATGTTGCACAGCCATGACAGATGGCATGCGTGACATTGCGAATTCTATTCGTAATTTCACAGATGTCGTTGACAGACGTTGTGGGGACATACAACAGCTGCTCCACAACCATATGTCCATGGGCCAGGGCGATGGTGTGCATTTGCGGCGTCGATGTGGCCGTATGCCGGCAACAGCACCAGCTGGCAGTCATCACGGACGACAACAGGCCCACTCATGCACCACAAGTGCCAGCAGCAGCTCCAGCAATGCTGGGTCAGTGCTGTCATCAGGACGCCCCAGGAGACCATGTGCACGTGGCTCTGGACAGTCCCAACAGGGAACTGTGTCCAGTCAACACACACCCGCTTCCGATGACAGTACCCAGTGTGGGTTAGTACCGGATACGGTCCATAGCACCCCTGCCAGGCACAGGTACCGTGTCCATGCCCACAGACACTGATCTGGATGACCTGACAGGTGCAGTCTGTGGCTGTCCACAAAACCCTGTACATGGCAGACATTATGTGGGACTGTGTGCGTGCTTACACACATGCAGAAATTTAACACCTAGGGCAAACACATACACACACACACTGCACCAGCACTGGTCCACCCTGTACTGCTGCCCCTCACAAACACACATACACACACATGTCAATTGGTGTTACCAGTGGCTGGCGTCGGCATACCTAACCCACACCCTGTGCATATGATGACACTGTGCCACCTCCTGCATACTACAACATCAGTGCAGGAAAAGGTAAACACGTTGCTGATGCACAGGGTGACTACATAGATGTGTATAAGTAGTAACATGTTGGTAACTGTTCACTGTTACACTATGATTGTGTGTATATCCCAGCATTCCTGCTGCAGTAACTGTATGAATGTCCTGAAATGTTATCTGCACCCATACTACTTACCAAAGTGTACCAGCTGCACACCATCACATGCTACCATTGACTATGGGAATGTGCATCATGTGCTGTATTGTAGTTTCAGCTATATGTATCTGTTCTGTCACACATGCATTTACACACACCCTGCTACCCCCACACATGCACATGCTCACCTGCCATTTCCATTATTTATTACCCTACATGAGTAGCTGTCGACACATGACAGGTACACATTTGAAAAGTGCACTATTTGAATTAATACCGATTTCCTCTTCTCTACCCATACTCACAAGGTGCAGGCAACCTCATTAGTTTAAAAGTGTAATGTGCATCAGGTACTGTGGTTCCCTGATTGCCACATCCAACATGTTTTCCATATGGAAATGCACACACAGAAACATCCCACATCCACACACTTGCCACATTCAGATTTCAAAACACTATCTAGGTATATTATGGTACATGTGCGTGTTACAGTAGCATGTAGCACTATACTGAGTACTGGCAGTTGTCTGTTGTCATGTTGTTTGTATAGGGTGCTGTCAACATCACTGTTTGTTAAGGGAAATGTGCACCCTGCAGTGCGTAGCCCCATTTGGCAAAAGCCACATCCCACCCCCAGCATTGTGCACATACACTAACCCCACACTTTCCATTTGCAAGATTCAATCCCCTACCTAATTGTGTTATGACACTAGAGACAGACACATTAGCAGAGTGCGCTATTTGCATTACTGGGAGAAATTCTTTCTAATGCTGTACTTAGAGGGTGCTGACATCATCTGTGTTTAGGAAGAGGGATGTGCACCCTGTAGTGTGTTCTCCTAGATGGCAAAAGGCACTTTTCCCTCACAGCATTATGCACACACACAAACCCCACTCACACACATTCCCTTTGCATGATTCAAACCCCTACTTAACTATGTTATGATACTGGAGAAAGACGCATTAGCAGAGTGCGCTATACAAATTACTGGAGAGCTTTTATTCAGGTAATATAGTTATAGAGTGCTGACATCATCAGTGTTTCAAAAGGGGAATCTGCATCCTGTAGTGTACTGTCACAGTTGCTAATAGGGGCATTTCCCACACACACATAGATGTGTTTGAGGTTTGCATATGTGGGGGATCCAGTACTCCAGTGTGATTAGTATATGGTTTGATTGCAACAATGAGGGATATACTTCAAGTGGTGAGCATTTTGTACTCATGTTTGTGATGATCAGGTCTAGTATATTTTCCCCTCTTGTGGGAATGTTGACTACCTATTCCATAGCTAAAGAGTTTCTGAACTATGGGAACCCTAGAGCTTGGGTATTGTGGCTTGAGTAATGTTCACAGTCTATGTTTGGGTAGTTGACGTCACCCAGTATGATGGTGTTTGCAGAGAAATCTATACTCTCCTGTGTCATCATGAAGGCTGTGTGGGATTGCTGAGTTTGAGAGGGTGATATAGGAGCTCCTCTGTGTCTCTTTCCATGTGGTCCAGGGAGGTATGTCTCAGGTTGTTCACACCAGCATGGACAATGACTGCCTCATACTTGTACTTGCTGTGGAGTGACCTGGGTGCTTGTGTTATGTGGCACATTCTATCACCTGACAGTTATCTAAATGTGACCCTCACCTTTCTCAGTCTGGAGGGCGGGACGTCAGTGTGTCTGACTATGGCATCACCTATTATAGGTGTGTCACACATTGTGTTTGGCCTTATGGGCGGTGCCTGTTAAGAACACTGACTTTGTGAGATCTGTGTTGCTTGAGATATGTGTTCATGTGGGATGCAGCGTGTCTGGCCATGTCATTCCTGTCCGTGGTCGGGTAAGTATCACCTTTGGTGACATAGGTATTCATATGTTAGCTGGTGAGCATTTGCAGTGTAACCTACTGAAAGTGGTACAGCTTATTTGTTGTACAATGGACTACATGCAGCCCTGCTTACAGTAGCTATGTTTGCATGCATGTTTCCTTGCAGTTACCCTGGAATACTGATCCAACCTGCCATGCAGAGTTACACAGCTTCTGTAGACTCCTACTGACATCTGCATAGCTTACTATATGTATGTTCATGTCTCACTTGACAGAATGTCAGTGTTTCTCCTGTGCACATGTACGTTGCCTGTGACACTTTGCATATGACTTACCTGGCATCTGTCCACGTGAGCAGTCATATATGCCACTGCAGGACTCTAAACCTAATGATGAACACACTCAAAACATTCCTCAGCATGGAGAACATCGCTATCTGTGCAGTAACAGATACCAGATTCAGGGCTACCAACAGCACTCCAGCACTACCAAGTTATACCTCATACCATGCTTTTCAGGCCCAAAACTTGCACAAAACCACAAAAGGAGGGGTTGTATTGATATTCATCCAAGATACCCACACCTACAGGTTGATGGCAAAGCAACAAACATCAGAGACTATCCATATGCAAGTAACAATGGGTAAAACTGCCTTCCAGGTTATAGCCTGCTACATACCACCCTCACAAACACAAGAACCGCACTTGGCCTTCCTGAAAACAGTTGGAAATATGTAGGTCTGTCCATACATCATTATATTGGGTGGGTTAAACTACACAAACATAGACTGGGAGCATGACTGTAGCTCCAACACCCTAGCCCACAGATGACTGGAATTCATATACCAATATGCTATGGAACAACTTGTTACCACTCACACAAGAGGGGAAAACATACTGAACCTGATCATCACCAACATGGGGACTCTATGCTCCAGACCAGAAGTGTATCCCTCACTGGTAAGATCAGACCATAAACTAATCTCACTGGATATTCACATCCCAAGGCCACCCCCTGCACAGAAGTATACAGTCAACAACTCATGTAAAGCATGTTCACACTCCTCATAAATGATGTGGAAACCTTCAAAGCCCCCAGGCCTATTGACAATATGGACCAGACTGCAGATACCTGTATAAAGTTATTCTATGGACACCTTCAGGAATGCATGGATCATGCAATCCCAAATAACAGCAAGACCCAATCCTCCAAAGGCAGACGTCCTGTGTGGTGGACACCAGCCATAAACAAACTATACAATAGAAGGATTAAGCTACTAAATGATACAACAAACTCCCAAAATGTGAAGGCATCACAGATGAGTATTAGAAGAAAACTACAGGCACTCATAAGATTGTCTAAGGCCATCTTTGAGAGCAGATTCCACAAGACACTGAGGATAGTCACAAGGCTTTCTGTAGTTATGTTAGGAACCTGGGTGATAATTCCCAGATATGCTCAGAGGTAGTCCAAGATGTCACAAGAAATACCAAACACACAGACATTGCCAACATCCTAGTGGACAGGTTCACTGCTACCTTCTCCCCCCTCCACACCAAAAGGGCAAATATTTCTCCCAGCAGAGTGCTGCCCCCCCTGATGTCTTAGATGCTCAGGTAAGAGCTGCCCTCTCCAAAGCAATGAACACTGCATCAATGGGACCACACAGTGTCCCAGGCTGTGTCCTACATGAACTCCAAGAAGAGCTACACCCAGACATAACACTACTGTTCAATCCCAGCCTTACTACACAATATGTGGCCAAAAAGTGGCGTACAGCAACAGTGGTCCCTCTACATTTAGGTGGTGCCTTAACGGATCCTGGACACTATCGCCCCATAAGTCTGAATAGCTTGGTCTGCAAAGCTAAGGCAAGGATCATCACGAACCTCATAAATATAGCTATTGGGGACCTACAGACACTTCATCATACACAGTTTGGCTTTGTTAATGGCAGATCCTGCCTCTCAAACCTGTTTGAGTTCTTTGAAACAGTCACCAAGGCCACTGTCAAGGGGAAGGTGGTCTACACAGCCTACCTGGACCTTGCATAAGCCTTTGATACAATACCCCACTTGTGCATTCTAGGGAAGATCACCAGTGTACATATTAACTCCTATGTCACTACAGATATTGCACAGTGGCTCAAGGGCAGAACACACACGGTTAGAATTGCTGGAGCCATGTCAGCCTCAAAACCAGTTACAAGTGGTGTCCCACAAGGCTCAGCCCTGGGATCTGTCTTGTTCAGTATATATTTATCAGAGGTACAGGCCAACATGGAAGGACTGTGGCTGAGCAAGTCGCAGATGACTGCAAACTGGACGCCATAATCAACTCTCCAGCCAACACACGCATCCTCCAAAAGGGCCTCTTAGAAACAGACGACTTGTGCCACAGCCATGGCCTCAAGCTGAATGCCAAAAAGTGTATAGTCATCCCCTTTGGCAAAAACAAACTGACCACAAAGTACCACATATGTGTTAATCCATTGAGTGCAGACAAAGGAATTATGGACCTTGGGGTACACAAGTTGATAGCATTCTCTCATTTGACAACCACATGGCCAAAGTGGTTAGGAAAACATTTTATATAGGCCACCTCATCATGAAGGGATTCACATGTAGATCAGGGGAGGACATTGTGCCTCTTTACTCATCCCTCATCATGCCCATAATCGACTACAATGCCCCTGTTGGCATGCACCTTACCAGACACCTGCAGCAACTGGAAAGACCACAAAAGTACCTCAACAAGAGGATCAAAGGGCTCAAACAGATGCCACATACTGACTGGTTAAAGAAACAGCAGCTCTACTCAGTGGCATACTGCCTCTTCATAGGCAATCTGTGCCTGACATATAAATCCATGTTAAACCCTGACTTAATGGTCATGCTGCACCTCAGAATATCCAGATCCCATCAAGCTACACGCTGGAAAGACTTGAACCTCAGGAGTGATATACATAGGACATGCTGGAGGGACACATTCATAACTCAGAGGCTCCCTTCACTCTGGAATATTATCCCAATAGAGGTTAGGCAGAGTCACTCAGTGACTGTCTTCAAGAGGAATATCAATGACTGGATGGGACATTGTAGGTTTACCCTGGGTATCACTTATGTGTCACTGTTAGACAGAGGCACAGTATACTAACCTTGGAAAAGGGCATAGCAAGATAGATTTACAATGCATGGTGAAAGCCACACACATTCTGGCTAGGTTTATAAATGCCCTAGGGCAGATAGCCTAGTATGAACCTATGAACCTATGTATCTTGTTCACCATTGGCCCTATGTGCTGTTAATCACCAATGCAATCTCAATACTATGGTAGCATGTGCAAAGGTCAGTTGTCAGTCACCTCTATGGTACAGTTGTGGAATATGTGAGTCATGTAGTAATGTCACAGCTGCCACATGTACACAGTCAACCCTATCCCCTACCCATGGATGTACAACACATGTATAAGATGGAAACACATAGCCAAACTGTGGACTAAGCACTCTGAACCCAGTTCTGGCATAACCTGTCAGGTGGCATGACATACTACAGTGACTGCAATACCAGTCTGATGTAGACCTACACTGACAGCAATACAAGCACGGGAACACACCGGGCCAGTCGTGGAGCCTAAGAATGGCATCCTGCCTGAGGGACAGACACCTCTGCAGCTGTCACACAGGCATACGTTAGGCCTGAACACAGCACGCATAACACATAGCACACAAATCCTGTGTGCCAAACAAGCACAGTCTGTACAGCTATACAACACTACTGCTGCAGTTGTGTTAGGTACTTTTATTGTCCAGTACAGTGAGGTCATGCTCACCAGGCTGGACAAGGTGAAGGTCACAGTGATATGCTCATGGGGCACTATGGTCCACCACATAACACAAGCATACAGGTCAGTCAGATGCATGGACACATATGACTCAGTCATTGTCCATGCCACTACAGCTGATGTGTGATGTCCCTCACTGGAATACATGATAGGGAACATGGAAGGGCTCACTGAGCAAGTGGCACAGGCTGGTAGAACCCTGACCTTGGTTGGCATCATACCCTCACCAGGAATGCTGACATATTACTGAATGCTAATGAATTACTGTAGCTACAACACCCTAGCTGAAAGGTTCTTAGCATGCAGTCACAGCATTGCTATGGAACAACTTCTTACCACTCCCACAACAGGTGAAAACATGCAGCACCTGTTCATCAACAACATGTAGACTATATGCCCCAGACCAGGTGTGTATCCCTCACTACTAGGTTGATAGCATCTACATCTCACACTGTATATACACATCCCACATGCAGCACCTGCACAGAAGACCACAGTCATAATGTTACCCGATGCAAATACCATGTATTCACATGTGGCAGGCATCACACATGGTAACTATTGAAGGTCACAGGTACATATGTGTATTTGGCACACACATACATCATGTGTGCATTGCCATAACTGGTTTAATCGATGTCATGCATTATTGTGAGAAACAACCCGCACACATGGGCATTCTGCATGAGCAAAACACACGTGACATGTCTGGAATCAAAAGCCATACATAATTGTGATATTGTTTTACACACTTACACACACACATTAACCCCCCTTCACACACACTTGCTGGTTTCAAACCCCTACCTAATTATGTTATGACACTAAAGATGGACGCATTAGCACAGCACGCTATTTGCATTACTGGGCAATTTCTTTTCTCCTGATATACTTATAGGGTGTAGACATCATCAGTGTTTAGAAAGGGGAATGGGCATCCTGTGGTGTGTTTACACAGTTGCCAAAAGGGATGTTTTTTTCATACACACTTACTAACCCCCCCTTCACACACACTTGCCACTTGCTGGATTTAAACCCCTACTTAACTATGTTATGACACTAGAGAAGGACGCATTAGCAGAGCACGCTATTTGCATTACTGGGTGATTTCTTTTCATAGTTCATAGGTTCATAGGTTCGTACTAGGCTATCTGCCCTAAGGCATTTATAAGCCTAGCCAGAGTGTATGTGGCTTACACCACCCCTTAGGATGAGAATACTACGCCCTTTTAGGGTTTAGTTTACTATACCTCTGTCTAGTAGTGACACAGAGATGACTCCCGGGGTAAACCTACGATCTCCCATCCACTCGTCGAGATTTCTCTTGAATAGAGTCAGTGAGGGGCTCTGCCTAACATGGACTGGGATTCTGTTCCAGAGTGTAGGGAGCCTCTGGGTTATGAATCTGTCCCTCCAGCACGTCCTATTTATTTCTGTTTTGAGGTTTAAGTCACTTGTTCTCGTGGCTCTGATGGATTTGGATTTTCTGAGGTGGAGCATGTCCATTAATTCAGGATTGGACATGGCCTTGTATGTCAGGCACAGATCATCTCTGAGTAGGCGGTGTGCGACTGAACAGAGCTGGAGTTTTTTTCAGTCGGGCAGCATATGACATATGTTTAAGACCCTTTATCCTCTTGGTGAGGAACTTTTGGGGTCTTTCCAACTGCTGCAGGTGTCGGGTGAGATACATCCCAAATGGGGCATTGTACTCAATCATTGGCCTGATAAGAGAAGAGTACAGGGGCACAATGACCTCTCTTGATCTAGATATGAAACCCTTCATGATAAGGTGGGCAATATAGAAGGTCTTCCTAACCACTTTGGCAATGTGAGTGTCAAATGAGAGGTTACTGTCAACCTGGGTCCCTAGGTCCCTGATTAATCTTCCGTACTTAATGGATTACCGCTTATGTGGTAATTTGTCGGTACCTTGTTTTTCCCAAAGGGTATGACTATACATTTTTTGGCGTTCAGCTTAAGGCCATGGCTCTGGTACCAATTATCCATTTCTATGAGGCCTTTCTGAAGGATGTTTGTTTCCGCTGGAGTATCAATAATGTCGCCCAGTTTGCAGTCATCTGCGAACTTTGTCAGCCACAATCCTCCTATGTTTGCCTGTACTTTGGAAAAATAAATGCCAAACAAGAGGGGTCCCAGGACTGAGCCCTGTGGGACACCGCGTGTGACTGGCTTAGAGTCTGACATAGCTCCAGCAACTCTGACCCTGTGGGTTCTGTCCTTGAGCCAGTTTGCAACCCATCTTGTGACATATGGGTTTACATTTAAGCTGGTGAGTTTGTCTATGATGCCCGAGTGGGGTATTGTGTCAAAGGCTTTTGCAAGGTCAAGGTAGGCTGTGTGAACTGCCTTACCCTCATCAATGGCCTTAGTGACTGTTTCAAAAAAGTCGACCAAGTTCAAAAGGCAGGATCTGCCCTTGACAAAGCCAAATTGAGTAGGATCCAATGTCTGTAGGTCCCCAGTGTCTTTGTTTATGAGTTCCATAATGATCCTCTCCATAGCTTTGCAGACCAGGTTCGTCAAGCTTATGGGGCAGTGATTTCCAGGGTCCGTAGAGGCACCGCCTTTGTGAAGTGGTACCACTGTTGCCGTACGCCACTCTTTGGGTATGTATCCTGTAGTAAAGCTAAGATTAAACAGCAACCTTATGTGTGGGTTTAGTTCCGCTTGGAGTTCATGTAGCACACAGCCCGGGACACCATCCGGTCCCATTGATGCTGTGTTTTTAGCTTTAGAGAGGGCGGCTCTCACCTGGGCATCTGAGATGTTAGGGAGGCTACACTCTGCTGGGATAGTTATTTCTCCTTTTGGGGGGGGGGGAAGAGAAATTTGCACTGAACCTGTCTGCCAGAATGTTGGCAATGTCAGTGGGTTCAGTATATTTTGTGTCATTTTGGACTAATTCTGAGCATATCTGGGAGTTTCCATCCAGGTTTCTAACATAGATAAAGAAGGCCTTGTGATTGTCTTTTGTGTCTTTTGCGATTTTTCTCTCAAAGTTGGCCTTGGATGATTTTATGAGTGATCGTAGTTTTTTGCTAGTACTGATCAGAGACGCCTTCCCTTTTAGGGATTTTGCTCTGTCATGTAGTAGCTTCCTCCTCCTGTTGTAAAGTTTGTTTATGGTTGGGGTCCACCAGACCGGGCACCTGCCTTTGGGGGAATGGGTCTTGGTTTTATTTGGGATTGCATGATCCATGCATTCTTGTAGGTGCCCATAGAAGGCATTTGCAAATGATTCAGCAGTGTGGGTTGTGGTTTCCACTGGCCCAGGGGCCTTGAAGGATACCACTTCAGTCTTAAGAAGTGTGAAGTTTGCTTTTGAGAAGTTCTTCACTGTGGTCTTTTGTGCAGGGGGTGGGGACGGGATGTGGATTTCCAGTGAGATTAATTTATGGTCTGATCTTACCAAAGAGGGATATACTTCCGGTGTGGAGCATTTTGCCCCCATGTTTGTGATGATCAGGTCTAGTATATTGTCTCCTCTTGTAGGAATGGTGACTAGTTGTTCCATTGCATTTGAGTTTATGAATTCTAGGAACCTTTGGGCCAGGGTGTTGGAGCTTGAGTAATGTTCCCAGTCTATGTTTGGGTAGTTGAAGTCTCCCAAAATGATGGTATTTGGAGAGACATTCATACTCTCCATTGTCTTCAGGAAGGCTGTGTGGGGTTCCTGAGTTTGAGAGGGTGGTCTGTAGCATGCTACAAACTGTAAGGCAGTTTTGCCTATGGTTAGTTGCACCTGGATAGTCTCCGATGCTTCGTGCATTGCCACTAACCTGGAGGTGTGGGTATCTTTGATGAAAATGGATACTCCCCCTCCTTTTGTGGTTCGGTCCAAGTTTTGGGGCCAGAAAGCATGATATGAGGTAAAACCTGATAGTGCTGGGGTGCTCTCAGGAGCCTTGAACCAGGTTTCAGTCACTGCACAGACATCGATGTTCTCCATACTGAGGAGGGCTTTGAGGGCGTGCATCTTGAGCTTTAGACTTCTGGCATTGAGCAGCATTACCCTTAGTTTTTTTCCTCTTGTGTTTTCTAGGGAGGTAGGTTTGTCATTTGAGCCTTGCCTAAAAAAGGCACTATGGGGGTGGCAAGAGCCTTGGCCAATATCTGGAAGCCCAGGGGTGACAGGTGCAAGCCATCCCTTGCGAAGCAGCGTGGCTTGTCAAGCATGTCATCCCAAGCAGACAGACATTGGATCCCCTTAGAATGACACCAGTAATTAAGCCAATTGTTAAAACTGATCATTTTGTCTTTGTACTGTGGCATCATTCTTGGTGAGGGTAAGATGCTGCTCAGGGTCAGGGTCATACCGGCCTGGGCTACATAATCAGAGAGCTCCTCTATGTCTCTTTTCATGTAGTCCAAGGAGGTACGTCTTAGGTTGTTCACACCGGCATGTACAATGACTGAGTCATATTTCTACTTGCTGTGGAGTGACCTGAGTGCTTGTGTTATGTGGCGGATTCTAGCTCCTGACAGGCAGCTTACTGTGACCTTTTCCTTGTTCAGTCTGGTGAGCAGGACGTCACTGTGTCTGACTATGGAGTCACCTATTACAAGTGTGTCTGGCATGTTGTTTGGCCTTAAGGGCTGTGACTGTTTAGCACACTGACTTTGTGAACTATGTGTTGCATGTGCTATGTCTTGAGGTGGTGGTTGCTTGGGTGTTTGCTTTGGAGGCCCCTGTTGTTTTGGTAGATTTTTAATCAGCCTCAGTATGTTTTTGTGTGTTTATGTGTTTGGTTTGCTGTTGTGATAGTTCTATGTGAGACTGGGTTTGTGGTGTGCGTGGTTACCTTCTCCTCCTGACTGGTCTTGCCAGTACTGAATTGAGAGAGCTCAGCCTCCAGTTTGGCTATATAGTTGCATCTTTCGCATATATTTGTATTTGTTGGGAGGAGGAGAGGGTTGTCTGTGTACATGAGGCAATTGTAACATTGCCTCAAGATTCCCAGATTCACCAGCTGAACAGGAGAGGATGCCAGCAATTAACCCTTCGACATGCTAGAAATAGTGAAAAAGATTGCTGTGTAACTGAGTCAGAAAGGACCTGTAGGGAGATGTGTACTCAACAGAATTTAGGTGAATGAAGTACTTTCTTTTGTTGTAAAAAAAAAAAAAAAAAAAAAAAAAAAAAATCTCTTGTTTTTCCTGCTTTACTGGGTTAGATTAGTCCAGTTTCAGAGTTTGCTGATTCCTGGGCTTTGTTTGTGGTTCCTGTGTACTGTTTCCTTGCCTTATTTGGGGGAAAGGAAGTTACCTTGCTTACCAGTGAGAGGGGGAAGCATTGAGCTGCCTTTTGGTCCAGTTTTGTGAGGTTTCAGACAGTAACTAGTAGTTTATTGGTCATTTGGGGCCAGTTTCTAGCTTTTTCCAGCCCCCTGGTATAAAACCAGCTTGTACCTACTCAGCACAGACTCCACGTGGGCCAGCAGAGTTATCCAGGCTACAGAGAGCTGAAAAGCGACTTTTCTTGATAAATAAGTATTTTTTTGTTGCTTTTATCATCTGAATACCTAGCGACTGTATCTTGCCTGCCTTGCTGTTACATTGCAACTGTTTTTTTCTGCATTTAACTTAATTTTGCACTTATAATCTCTGTTTGTTACTTATAAACTGTATTGTAGCATTTCTTCTGTGTTAGCTGTAAAAGCTGGTTAATAGCATTTATAAGTGTTTGCTGTACCTGCCTGTTCTTTGAAAAAAAAAAAAAAAAAAAATCTCTTGTTTTTCCTGCTTTACTGGGTTAGATTAGTCCAGTTTCAGAGTTTGCTGATTCCTGGGCTTTGTTTGTGGTTCCTGTGTACTGTTTCCTTGCCTTATTTGAGGGAAAGTAAGTTATCTTGATTATCAGTGAGACGGGGAAGCATTGAGTTTCCTTTTGGTCCAGTTTTGTGAGGTTTCAGACAGTAACTAGTAGTTTATTGGTCATTTGGGGCCAGTTTCTAGCTTTTCCAGCCCCTGGTATAAAACCGCTAAACGCCGCATTAAGCGCGATTTAGCGTGGAGTTCACAGTTGCACACTAGGGCAGCGGTTAGCAAAGTTGAAACTATTTGGCCCATCTAAATTCCACTCTTCAAATTTTCCCTTAAAACTACCTTCCTTGAACTATACTACTGATCTAACCTGTATCCTATAACTAAAAGATAATCTCTACTTGACTCCAACTAGACTATACTCTATCTGTAAAACCTAGCACTTGCTCCTACAGTACTTATCACCTTGATACAGCACTCTAGGTATAGTTAGTACCCAAAAGGCAAACCCCATTTCTTGCTCACCCACATCCCGAAAACTCTTTTAAAAGTTTTTTGTCTATTCCCTTCTAGCATGTCGAGGGATCAGTTGCTAGTGTCCTCTCCTACTCAGCTGGTGAACCTGGGAATATTGAGGCAATGTTACAACTGCCTCATGTACACAGACAACCCTCTCCTCCCACAAAACACAAATACATGAGAGATGCACTTATACGGCCAAACTGGAGGCTGAGCTCTCTCAACACAGGACTGGCAAGACCAGACAGGATGAGAAGGTCACCACATACACTATAGACCCAGTCTCACATAGTACCATCACAACCTCAAATCATACACATATACACACAAAGACATACTGGAGGCTCTGATCAAAAATCTACCAAAACAGCAGAGGCCACCAAAGCAGACACGCAAACAACTACCACCTCAAAACACAACACCTGTAACACATAGACCTCATAGTCAGAGTGTCAAACAGTCACAGCCCTTAAGGCCAAACACAATGCCAGACACACTAGTCATTGGTGACTCCATAGTCAGACACACTGACGTCCGCTCACCAGACTGAGTAAGGAGAAGGTCACAGTAAGCTGCTTGTCGGTGCTAGAATCCCACATAACACATGCACTCAGGTCTCTCAACAGCAGGTACAAGTACGATTCAATCATTGTCCACGCTGGTGTTAATGACCTGAGACGCATACCTCCTTGGACTACATGAAAGAGACATAGAGGAGCTCTCTGATTATGTAGCCCAAGCAGGTATGACCCTGACCTTGAGCAGTATCCTACCTTCACCGAGAATGATGCCACAATACAGAGATAAGATGATCAGCTTTAACAATTGGCTTAAATTCTGGTGTCATTCAAAGGGGATCAATGTCTGTCTGCCTGGGATGACATGATGGACAAGCCACGCTGCTTCAAGGGACGGCTTGCACTTGTCACCCTGGGATTCGGATTCTGGCAAAGGCTCTTGCCACCCCATAGTGCCTTTTTAGGCAAGGCTCAAATTCTAAACCTACCACCCTAGAACAAAACAAAGAAAAAAAACTAAGGGTAATGCTGCTCAATGCCAGAAGTCTCAACCTCAAGATGCACGCCTCGAGGCCCTTCTCAGTATGGAGAACATCGATGTCTGTGCTGTGACAGAAACCTGGTTCAAGGCTCCTGAGAGCACCCCAGCACTATCAGGTTTTACCTCATATCATGCGTTCTGGCCCCAAAACCCGGACAACACCAAGAAGAAAGGAGGAGGTATCCATATTCATCAAGGACACCCACACCTCAAGATTAGTGGCATCGCACGATGCATCGGAAACCATCCAGGTGCAGTTAACCATAGGCAAGACTGCTCTGCAAATTGTAGCATGTTACAGGCCACCCGCAAACTCAGGAATCTCATATGGCCTTCCTGAAAACACTGGAGGGATAAATGTATCTCCAACCACCATCATACTAGGTGACTTCAACTACCCAAATATAGACTGGGAACACTACTCAAGCCCAAACACTCTAGCCCAAAAGTTCCTGGAATTCATAAACTCAAATGCCATGGAACAACTAGTCACCATCCCCACAAGAGGAGAGAACATACTTGATCTCATCATCACAAACATGGGAGCACAATGTTCAGTGCCAGAAGTATACCCCTCACTGGTGAGATCTGATCACAAACTAATCTCGCTGGAGGTCCTCATCCCGCCCCCACCCGAAATGAAAAAAGACCACAGTAAAGAATTTCTCGAAAGCCGACTTCACACTCCTAAAGACTAGTGTGGTCTCCTTTAAGGCCCCTGAGCCAGCGGTTAACATTACTCAAACCGCAGAATCACTGACAAATGCCTTCTACCAGCACCTGCAGGGCTGCATGGATCAGGCAATCCCAAGCAAAACAAAGACTCTTTGTGCCAAAGGCAAGCGTCCAGTTTGGTGGACCCCAGCCATAAACAAACTACAACAAAAGGAGAAAGCTACTGCAAGATAGAGCAAAATCCTTAAAAGGTAAGACACCGCTGATCACTATAAGTAAAAAGCTGAGAGCTCTCATAAAATCATCCAAAGCTAATTTTGAGAGAAAAATAGCTAAGGACTCTAAAGACAACCATAAGGCATTCTTTAGCTATGTCAGAAACCTAGGAGGAAACTCCCAGATATGCTCAGAATTAGTTCATAATGATGTGAAGATTACTGATCCTACAGACATTGCCAACATACTGGCTGACAGGTTCAGTGCAAACTTCTCCCCCCCCCCCCCCTAAAGGAGAGATATCTATACCAAATGATTGTAGCCCCCCAAACATCTCTAACACCCAGGTGAGAACTGCTCTCACCAAGGCAAAGAACACAGCATCCATGGGACCTGATGGTGTCCCCGGCTGTGTGCTCCATGAACTCAACGAGGAATTAAATCCACAGTTAGGACAGCTGTTTAATCTTAGTCTCGCCTCCGGATACGTACCCAGGAATGGCGCACAGCGACTGTGGTCCCACTCCACAAAGGCGCGCTTCCACCGACCCTGGAAATTACCGCCCCATTAGCTTGACAAGCCTTATCTGCAAAGCCATGGAGAGGATCATAATGGATCTCATAAATAAAGACATAGGAATTTGCAGACTTTGGATTCAACCCAGTTTGGCTTTGTCAAAGGCAGATCATGCCTTCTAAACTTGGTCAACTTTTTCGAAACAGTCACCAAGGCCATTGATGAGGGAAAGGCAGTCCATACAGCCTACCTAGACCTGGCGAAGGCTTTCGATACAATACCCCACTCGGGTATCATTGAAAAACTCATCAACTTAAATGTAAACCCATACATTACAAGATGGGTTGCAAACTGGCTGAGCGACAGAACACACAGGGTCAGGGTTGCTGGTGCCATGTCAGACTCAAAGCCTGTCACAAGTGGTGTCCCACAGGGCTCAGTCCTGGGCCCACTCTTGTTTGGCATCTACTTTTCTGAAGTACAAGCAAACACAGGAGGGTTATGGCTGACAAAGTTTGCAGATGACTGCAAACTGGGTGCCGTAGTTGAAAACACATCCGACACAGATATCCTCCAGAAGGGTCTCACAGAAACGGATAACTGGTGCCAGAGCCATGGCCTTAAGTTAAATGCCAAGAAATGCATAGTCATACCCTTCGGGAAAAATAAGGTCACCCTAGATACCAAATAGGTGGCAATCCCCTGAACACAGAAGAAGTTATTAGGGACCTAGGAACCCAGGTTGACAGTAGCCTTTCATTCGACAGTCATATTGCTAAAGTGGTTAGGAAGACCTTCTACATTGCCCACCTTATCATGAAGGGATTCACATCCAGATCAAGGGAAGTCATGGTCCCCCTATACTCATCACTCATCAGACCAATGATTGAGTACAATGCCCCATTCGGAATGTACCTGACCCGACACTTGCAGCAGCTGGAGAGGCCACAGGGTTCCTCACCAAAAGGATAAAGGGTCTCAAAAATCTGTCTTATGCTGCCCGACTGAAAGAACTCCAGTTATATTCAGTTGTGCAGCTTGCTCAGAGGGGACCTATGCCTGACATACAAGGCAATGTCAAACCCAGACCTGATGAACATGCTTCATCTCAAAAAATCTAGATCCCTCAGAGCCACAAGGGCGGGAGACTTAAACCTAGACACGGTTATTAATAGGACGTGCTGGAGGGATAGATTCATCACCCAAAGACTCCCTATGCTGTGGAACAAAATCCCGGTTTATGTGAGGCAAAGCACCTCGCTGGCCTTGTTTAAGAGAAATCTTGACCAATGGATGGGAGATCGCAGATACACCCCAGGGGTTACCTCAGTGTCACTGCTAGACAGAGGCACAGCTAAATAATGGGCATAGTTTCTCCTACCTAAAGGGGAGGCGTAAGCCACAAAACTATGGGCTAGGCTTATAAATGCCCTCGGGCAGATAGCCTAGTATGAACCTATGAACCTATGAACCTATAAGAGTGCTTTACCTGTATAAAAATGCTTTAGGAGCAAGTGCTGAGCTTTTCAGATAGAGTATAGGCTGTTTAGATTGCAAGTAAAAACAGTTCTAAGGGAAAAATTGAAGAGCAGACTTGGCGGAGCCAGAAAAAGTTTAACCTTGTTTAACCAAGTTTAACCTTGTTTAACCGGCGCTGCGCTATGCGCATGACCGTGCAAAGCTGTGCAAAGGCAGATTTTAAGCAGTGAACTACAAAAGAGCTAGGAATGGTCCCAAACAACCAATTACTACAGCTTCTTGTGCTGAGGTCACTTCCCCCAAGGACAGGTAGGCTGCTCAAGGCTCCCCACTCCCACTGGTGAGCAAAGAAACTTCCTTCTATCCAAGTAAGGTAATGGACAACACAGGAACTACACCACAGCCCAGAATACAGCAATGCCTGTATACTGGTCTAAACTAGTCGAGAAAGGCGGGAAAACAAGGATTATTTTTTTTTTTTTTTTTTGTAGAAATACACAGAAAATGCAGAGACAGTGATAAATTAGTTACACAGGCTAGCACACTTTAGTGGGCAGCCACCACAGTTAAATTAAACAAACAAACAAGCAAACTTTCGATTAACTTCGACTAAATGTAACTTTAAGTGCAGATTTAAAAATAAATGCAGTAATCAGAAAAAAAAAAACAGTTCAGGCTAGTTTAAAGTAAGCAACAGAAGCTATTTCCAGTGAAAAAAAGCAAATATACTTAAATCCAGAAGGTAGTCGCTTTTTCGAGTTCCTTGCTGCTAGGACCACTCTGTAAACCCACGTGGAGCTTGTCTGAGCAGTATAGCCAGAAAAAAATGCCCAGAGGCGGATTTTAAGCAGTGGACTACAAAATAGCTAGGAATGGTCCCAAACAACCAATTACTACAGCTTCTTGTGCTGAGGTCACTTCCCCCAAGGACAGGTAGGCTGCTCAAGGCTCCCCACTCCCACTGGTGAGCAAAGAAACTTCCTTCTATCCAAGTAAGGTAATGGACAACACAGGAACTACACCACAGCCCAGAATACGAAAATGCCTGTATACTGGTCTAAACTAGTCGAGAAAGGCGGGAAAACAAGGATTATTTTTTTGTTTTTTTTGTAGAAATACACAGAAAATGCAGAGACAGTGATAAATTAGTTACACAGGCTAGCACACTTTAGTGGGCAGCCTTCACAGTTAAATTAAACAAACAAACAAGCAAACTTTCGATTAAATTCGACTAAATGTAACTTTAAGTGCAGATTTAAAAATAAATGCAGTAATCAGAAAAAAAACAGTTCAGGCTAGTTTAAAGTAAGCAACAGAAGCTATTTCCAGTGGAAAAAAAGCAAATATACTTAAATCCAGAAGGTAGTCGCTTTTTCGAGTTCCATGCTGCTAGGACCACTCTGTAAACCCACGTGGAGCTTGTCTGAGCAGTATAGCAGAATAGTATGCGACAGACCACACTCTCACACACAGGTACCCCACCCAGACATCCTGAAGACACTGGACAGTATGAATGTCCCACCAAATACCAAACAAGGTACTCACAAATTACCACATAGATGGTAAACCATTATGTATGCAAGGAGTAATCAGGGACCTAGGGACACAAGTCAACAGTAACCTGTCATGTGACACTCACAATGCCAATGTGGCTAGGAAGACTGTCTATATTGTCCACTGTATCATGAAAGGATTCACATCTACATCAAGAGAGGTCACTGTGCCCCTGTACTGTTCTCTTATCAGACCCATAATCTAGTGCAATGACTCATATGGGATGTACCGTACCTGACACCTGCAGCGGTTAGGAAGACCTCAAAGGTACCTCACCAAGAGGATAAAGGGTGTCAAATATATGTCATATGCTGCCTGGCTGTAGACACCCCAGCTGAATGCAGTCACAGACTGCCTACACAGAGGCATTGTATGTCTGTTGTACAAGGCCATATCCAACACAGGAGTAATGGGCATGCTCCACCCCAGGAAATCAAAGCCATTGGAGCTGTGAGAGTGACAGATGTCAACCTCAACACATAATGAAATAGGATGTGCTGGAGGGACAGATACATAACCCAGAGGCTCCCCACACCCTGGAACAGGATCCCACTCCATGTTAGGCAGAGCCCCTCACTGACACCCCTCAACAGGAATATTGCCAAGTGGATGGATGATCGTAGATGTACACTGGAGGTCTTCATTGTGTCACGTCCAGACAGAGGCATCGTAAAGAAAATCATAAATGGCCATAATATTCACATAGCAAGGGGCGGCGAAAGACACACACACTCTGGCTAGGCTTACTAATGCCCTAGGGTGGATAGCCTAGTATGACCCTATGAACTTATGAAGATACAAATTGTACAGGACACTAAGGATAATCACAAGGCTTACTCAACTGATGGTAGGAACCATGTTGGGAATTCACAGATATGCTCCGAATCACACAGATATAACAAACGACATACCAGACACACACACACATATTGCCAACATACAACCTGACAGGTGCAGTGCAAACCCCAGAATGCAAAATATCTATCCCAGCAGACTGCTGGCCCCCTGACATTGCAGATGCTGAGGTAACAGCCATCATCTACAAAGCAAAACACACAGCAGCAAAGGTATGAGATGGTGTCCTGGGCTGAGGCCAACATGGACTCCAAGAAGAATGGAATGCCAAATCACACTACTGCTCAATGTCAGCCTCACCACAGGATATGTACCCAAAGAGCAGTGTACAACAACAGTGGTCCTTCACAACAAAGGTGTTGCCTGAATGGATACTGCAAACTACCACCCCAGGATCCTGACAAGCTTGGTCTGCACAGCTATGGAAAGGATCAGAATGTACCACAGACATAAAGCTATCAGGGACCTACTGACACCAGACCCTACCCAGTGTGGCTGTCGTAAGTGCAGATCCTGCCCCTAAACATGTTTGACCCATTTGAAACAGTCATTAAGGTCATCGATGAGGGCAATGTGATCCACACAGTGTAGCTGGACTGTGCAAATGCTTCCAGACAATACCCTATGCGTTCAGTATGGATATGTTCACCAGCTTAAATATAAACCCTTATGTCAGTAGAGGGGTTGCAAACCAGACCAAGAACAGAACTGACATGGTCAGAAATGCTGCATCCATGTCAGACTACAAAGCAGATATAAGTGGCATCCCACAAGGCTTGGTCCTGGGACCTCCCCTGTTCCGTATTTATGTCCCATAGGTACAGGCCAACATGGAAGGACTGTGACTGAACATGTATGCAGAGGAGTACAAACTGCCCACCATATCTGACCCCCAGCTGACACAAGCAACCCACAAAAGGGCCACATAGAAACAGACAACTGGTGCCATAGCCATGTCAGCAAGCTAATTGCAGAAATGTGTATAGACAACCACCATGGATATACAGTAAGTGCCCACCAATTACCACACAGGTGTTAACCCATTACGTACCTAACATGTAATGAGAGACCTGGGGACACAAGGTGATAGATATCCTGCATTGGACAAACATGTGGCTGTAGCAGGGGCGGCTCGTGGCATCGGGCTGCTGGACTGCAGCCCCCTCAAATTAAAAAAGAAAAAAAAAAAAATATTTTTTAAATTTTAGACTTCGCGCATGCGCAGTAGTCCCGACTTCCCTCGGGCTATGCGCCTGCTCAAGGCAGTCCGGCAGGACCCATAGAGGACAAGGAGCGTCTGTGCACTTTTAAAGTGCACAGACACGCTGAAGGATACAACATCCGGACTGCAGCAGCAACAGCCAGAACACTCTCGGGAGGGAGCTTGGGATCTCGTCGTCGGGAAGGAGCTTTACTGGGATCTCGCGGGTCTTTGTGAGTATTGCGCGGGCAGGATATGGTATGGAGAACAGACAGGTAAGTCTATGATGCATATTACTTTATGTGTTGGTGCTTGGAACTGGAGTTGTGTATGTGTTAGCTGGTGCTTGGAACTGGAGTTGTGTATGTGTTAGCTGGTGCTTGGAACTGGAGTTGTGTATGTGTTAGCTGGTGCTTGGAACTGGAGTTGTGTATGTGTTAGCTGGTGCTTGGAACTGGAGTTGTGTTAGCTGGTGCTTGGAACTGGAGTTGTGTTAGCTGGTGCTTGGAACTGGAGTTGTGTATGTGTTAGCTGGTGCTTGGAACTGGAGTTGTGTATGTGTTAGCTGGTGCTTGGAACTGGAGTTGTGTATGTGTTAGCTGGTGCTTGGAACTGGAGTTGTGTATGTGTTAGCTGGTGCTTGGAACTGGAGTTGTGTATGTGTTAGCTGGTGCTTGGAACTGGAGTTGTGTATGTGTTAGCTGGTGCTTGGAACTGGAGTTGTGTATGTGTTAGCTGGTGCTTGGAACTGGAGTTGTGTATGTGTTAGCTGGTGCTTGGAACTGGAGTTGTGTATGTGTTAGCTGGTGCTTGGAACTGGAGTTGTGTATGTGTTAGCTGGTGCTTGGAACTGGAGTTGTGTATGTGTTAGCTGGTGCTTGGAACTGGAGTTGTGTATGTGTTAGCTGGTGCTTGGAACTGGAGTTGTGTATGTGTTAGCTGGTGCTTGGAACTGGAGTTGTGTATGTGTTAGCTGGTGCTTGGAACTGGAGTTGTGTATGTGTTAGCTGGTGCTTGGAACTGGAGTTGTGTATGTGTTAGCTGGTGCTTGGAACTGGAGTTGTGTATGTGTTAGCTGGTGCTTGGAACTGGAGTTGTGTATGTGTTAGCTGGTGCTTGGAACTGGAGGTGTGTGTGTGTGTGTGTGTGTGAAAATGCCCCTGGAGCTCATGGTGGTGTGGTAGGGAATACCTCAGGCTTGAACCCTGTACCCTGTAAGCAGGTGTTAAAGACTTGAGTTCCCTACCCACCACCATTTGTAAAAAAAATTGCAGATTTTTGCCTCATATTTGATCTGAGCTGTTCCTCATAATATCTATGGTTTGTAAATGTTGCAATGCTTGATATTTGATGGTGTAGTAGTAGCATTGTTGCCTCACAGCTGCAGGTTCTCAGGTTTGATTCTTGGCTGGGGTTCCTTCTTTGTGGGTCCGTATCTTCTCCCTGTGTTTGTGTGGGTTTGCTTTTGTGTCCTCCCATGTTACAAAGACATGTCTGCATTATTTCTTCCTGGGCCTCTGCTGAAAATTGTTTTTTTGTTCCAAGTCAGACTGTCCTGATTAACAAATGTTAAATAAAATAGACAGGCATTTGAATTTCAGACTTCAGGTTTCTGAATGTTTAATTCCTTGCAGATTTGATGGTGCAGTGGTAGTATTGTTGCCTCACAGCTATAGGTTTTCTGGTTTGATTCTTGGTTGGGGTGGCTTCTGTGTGGAGTCTGCATCTCCTCCCTGTGTTTGTGTGGATTTCCTTTGGTGCCCTGCCATTTTACAAAGACGTGTCTGCAGTATTAATTCCTGCGTCTCTGCTGAAAATTGTTTTTGTTCTGTCCGCAGTAAAATTGACCGGCATTTGAATTTCAGACTTCAGGATTCTGAATGTCTAATTCCTTGCAGATTTGATGGTGCAGTGGTAGTATTGTTGCCTCACAGCTATAGGTTTTCTGGTTTGATTCTTGGTTGGGGTGGCTTCTGTGTGGAGTCTGCATCTCCTTCTTGTGTTTGTGTGGATTTGCTCTGGTGCCCTGCCATTTTACAAAGATGTGTCTGCAGTATTAATCCCTGCGTCTCTGCTGAAAATTGTTTTTGTTCTGTCCGCAGTAAAATTGACCGGCATTTGAATTTCAGACTTCAGGTTTCTAAATGTTTAATTCCTTGTAGATTTGATGGTGCAGTGGTAGTATTGTTGCCTCACAGCTATAGGTTTTCTGGTTTGATTCTTGGTTGGGGTGGCTTCTGTGTGGAGTCTGCATCTCCTCCTGTGTTTGTGTGGATTTGCTCTGGTGCCCTGCCATTTTACAAAGATGTGTCTGCAGTATTAATCCCTGCCTCTGCTGAAAATTGTTTTTGTTCTGTCCAGTAAAATTGACCGGCATTTGAATTTCAAACTTCATGTTCTTCAGAATACATAGTAGCACAAACTTTTTTTCTAGCAATTTTCTAAGTTTATAAGATGAATATTTTAAATTTGTCCCTATTTTTGGGACTGTATTCCCCATTATTGGCTTCTGTCCAGGTTTTGTGCTAAGGTTGACAGCTATGGCAAGAACTGAATTCACTGAATATGGACTGTGGAATTGTGCATATTTACTGATAAAGGTGCACTGTAGAATTGTGCATATTTACTGATAATGGTGGACTGTAGAATCGTGCGTATTTACTAATAATGGTGGACTGTGGAATTGTGCATATTTACTAATAATGGTGGACTGTGGAAGTCTGAGTAGAATTTTTATGATAAATGTTCTCAACTGGGCAGTTTTGCCATTATGGGTGCATATGTTTTGTTTCATTGCTTACTGGAAAAATGTTCAAAACAAATTTAAAACACCTCTAACAAGTGTACTGTATTGTACAAGGAATATAATTTTTAGTACAATGAGGAAGGTGTATCAAAAGAACACATGTATGTTTCATATGCAAGGGCCTATGATTCGAAAACAGCCCAAAATTAATCTTTATCTGCCACTGGCAAAATGTATTTTCTTTGAATGTGGGTTTCAATGCTGTTTCAATGAATGTGAGTTTCAAGGGCAGAGAAGTTTTAATGCTAAGTTTTCATTGTGAGACTGCATTGCTTTGTTTAACAGATGACTTAATGTTTGTGCTGTAAAATACAAAATAAAACTTTCAAATGAAGTCCAATCACTGAAGTAAAGCAGTATGCACATTAGTGTTTATGGTAAATGGAGTGAAATAGCCAAGTAATGGTTAATTGGAATGGCTGCAGAGGCTCCAGTTCAACCATTATTTTGTCAGGGGGGGGGGGGCAGCAAACTCAGACAGGCCCAGCTGAACTATACCTCCCAACTGTCCAGATTTTCAAAGAATGAATAGATTTTTGCTTCTTATTTTTGGTTTGTTGTTCATAAAATTTGTAGTTTTAATTCCTAAATGATTTGCCAGAAGTCACTAAATAATAAGTTTCAGACTTCATAACCTTCATAAAAATGCATGTTAAAGTAAGAGCCGTTCTATCAACTGTCTCAATTTATACAAGAGCAATTTTTAGTACTGTTTATATGTGCCCCCAATATATTTGGCCTTGTTCAGATTTACTGCATTAACAGGTTGAGAGGTACATGCAAATAAATTGCTTTATAGAATTAGGCATAGTCAACCTCTCAACTGTCCCCAATTTTGGCTCAAAATGTTGCTCTTCCCCCTAATAATCCCTCTGCAAAATAGCAATTTTGGAAGAAAACATGGAGGGTTTACAATTAAGAAATAACTGTAATAATCAAAGTTATAGATTACTTGAAATGCATGTAGATTCTTTTTATTTGGTCAGCTGCTCAAGGTAGCAGTACTAATATTAAAGTGTCCCTTCTTTGACAGGTAGAAGCTGTATTGTGTGTCTATTTTATAATTTTGCATCACATTTTTGGTCCATTTTTCATAAAATTGTGTTTTTTGGCAAATTAGTGACAAATCACTAAAGACTGAAGTTAGAAAATGACAGACATTTGAGTTTCAGATTTTATACCCTTCAGAATATTCATACTAATGCAAGACCTATTCTATTATCTTTCTAAGTTTATTAGAGCAATATTTAAAATTGTCCTTATTGTTGTGCCTTTGTCCCACTTCTGTGTATGGCTTTGTCCAGATTTCTTGCTCTTGAGGTTGAGAGGTATGACAAATGTGTCAGGGCCATCACAGTCAGCCAGAGAGATTTCAAATTGTGACATGCTTGTTGCCCCACTCCCCCATGTAGTGACTCTGGATGTCCGCAAGGCAAGAAGTAGTTGTATCTACCTTGGATGGGGAGGACACACTGCATAAGTACTACAGTGGCTTTTCATCTGTCCTTGATTTTGCAGAATGGTCTGGTTTCTGTCATATTTTTATACTGTTGATTTATGCTTATTACTCAGATTTATGCTTATTACTCAAAGTGCCTGTTGCTCTGTGTTTAAGTAGCAACGCTTTAATGACCATAAGGTAAGCTTGTCTGACATCGTAAGATGCAAGTAAGCTTTAATAAGCATACTGTTAAAGAATTGCCAACATTGAAAGCCTTTCTGTTGTTGCCATGCAGAGAATACTTGACTAGATAATGTATAAGCCTTGGGTATTAAAGGACAGGATTCCATTATTTTAAAAAGCTCATTACACTTGTTGGAGACTTCCAGTCATCTCTACAGACTTTACCCGTAAACTAAACAGAATGCCAATCATAACCTGTACAGTAATCCTTTAAGCAATGTATCTTGAGCTTGTTTCTTGTTTGCTTTTCATTTTTACTTTTATCATGTTTTCCCCATGAAACAAGTTGTCAGGCAGCAGGTCTTTTTGGATAAGAAACATTTTTACAAGTGGGGGCATCACATAGATTTCTACTTTCAGCATGTTGCTTGGTACTTTAATAAAGTGAATATATTATAATTAGAACTGCAGTGCAAGGAGAAGTGGTTTGAGTTGAGTGCTTCTGGTTTTTCTTATACTTGATTTTGACTGGCATTCCAGTAATGTATTTAAAAAGTAATTTATTTTTTCATGCCTCACAACCTTTTGTTTCCATCTAGATATTAAGTAAGCTGTCATGCAGCCAATGCATTGAAATATTTTTATTCTTCTACACTTTTATTTTTGTCTTGATTGGACTTTCATAATGATGGTTTGCCACCCAGGGCAGCGTATTTAATTAAAGTTAGTTTTTTGTGGTTTTGTGCATAGCTCCTCCCCTTTATGGTTGACCACACCCCTTCCCTTTGACCCCACCCATTCAGCGTCTCCTGCAGCCCCCCTGTGATTTGAAGTCACCAGCCGCCACTGGGCTGTAGTGTTCACAGAAACATACCATATACCCACCCAATCATGAAGGTTGTCAGATCTAGATAAGGGGAGGTCACTGTGGCTCTGCAGTCATTCTTCATCAGCGTCACAATTGACTACAATAGCCCCTGTGGGATGTACCTCAGCAGACACCTCCATCAACTGTAAAGTCCACAACAGTACCTCACCAGGAGTAGCAAAGAGCATGAATAGATGCCATGTGTTGCCTGATTAAACAAACTTCAGCTCCACACACTGCCATACTGCCCACCCAGAGGCAAGCTGTGCTTGATGTATGAAGCCATGTCCAAGCTGGAATCAATGAATTTGCTGCACCTTGTACAATCTGAATGGCAGTGAGCTATGCACATGAGAGACCTGAACCCCAGCACTGACATACATAGGACAAGCTGTACTGAACGATCCATAACACAGAAGCCACTCCCACTCTTGAGTAAACTCCCAGTACAGGTTAGCCAGAGAGTCACCTATCGACACCCCTCAAGAGGAATCCTGATGAGGGGATGGGAGATGGTAGGTTTACCCTGGGTATCACTGTTATGTCACAGGTAGACGGAGGCACAGTATACTAACCATGACATATGTCATGGCAAACTCCAGTTACAATGTGTGTCAAAGGACAAACACACTCTCTGACTAGCATCAGAAATGGCCTAGGGAACATCGCTAGTGTTTGCCAATGTCCACCTATGCTGTGGAATACACTAACAATGTTGGACAAGCCTGGTGTAGGTAGTCCATATCTGAACATAATGCAACATGGTCAGATGTGCACAACTGGCCCCTACACAGTCTGTTGTGCTCACTATGAAGATGTCAAGCAGTGATAGGACTAAAGCCCAGGATACTGTCCACCACAGTGAAAGTACTGAACCAGTACACTATACGGAACTACAGTGTTAGGTCATTATGAAAGGATGTTGACAACTGTATGCAAAGTATCCCATGCAATACCTGCAGGCACAGTATAATCCCTGTTGTGGTCAGACATGAAGCAGTTGGCCAGTAAGTACACAACATGACACCCAACACACAACCATAAACGTGAGATATTGTTGAAGTTCACACTCACCCAAATATGTGGTGGACTGCAGAGTTCATCATATGGAAAGCTCACACTGAGCATGCTCGCACACTTTGATAAATGAGGCATATGTCAGACAACATGCCATGGAAAGGCTGAACTGGGCATGCTCACACACTTAGGCCATATGTCCGTTTAGCAGTTGGCCACACATATCTGGTATTTGTACGTGTCATTCCAGGAACCAACCACAACACAGCAATCTGCCCAGTGCACACAGTAAATGACTATAGAAACATAAGTGATATAGTGGATCGCCCTCATATTCAAACATCTTCCACAGATACACAAGTTGTTCATAGGAACAGGGAATGCTATGGTAATAAAGACCTGCAAACAGTCTAACAGCAACAAATATTGTGCATCTGACAATTAAACGTATGGGTGTAGAGGTCAATACTAGGCTGTTTGCCCTAGGGAATGACAGCTTAGCCAGAGTGTGCTTGGCATCTGCATCCCCAGTACAGTAGGCTACTGTGCCACTGTAAAGTAGGTCACATAAGGCAACGTGTGAGGCTAGTTGCTTTGCCTCTGTCAAGCAGGGGCACAGTGGAGATCCCTGGGTTTGAATGTGCTAAGCCACATCCATGTTGTTGGTGTGTGCTGGAAGAGGGATGCTGAGGACCTCTAACAGTAAGTGGGCATCAATAACAGACTGAGGGGAGCCCTATCTGCATTGTCTGGACAATTCCACTGTCAACACTGTGTTGTGATGATTATGTGGGATTGAAGTGTCGTACTGGTACTGTTCACAGATGTCCTCCCTCTGTGGGCTACAGCTCTGCAATGTATTAGCTCACTCTGTCTGTTGGACGGCTCATATATGGCTGGTGTACACCTGACAGGTGTCCTGTTGTGGAGCAGTCATGGGTATATGTGGGATAGCATGATCAATGCAAACCTTACACATGCTCATAGAATGCAATTGTCAAGGATTATGCAGAGTGGCCAGTATAGTCTCCCAGCATGGGTCCTTTGAAGTTGTCCACCCCAGTCTTCACAAGTGTAGAGTCTGCTTGTGCTAAATACAGTTTGTTTGCAGTGCCAACCTTGCCTGGGGGTGGGGATGGGATATGGATGTCCAGGGAAAGGTGGGTATGGTCAGATATCAACAATGGTGGTCTACCTCTGGTGTGGAACAGTGAGTACCCATGTTGCAGATGGACAGGTGCACTATGTATTCCCCATGTGGCTGGGGTGAGTGGTTCTGCCATAGCACATGGACCCACAAATTGTAGCGGCTGTAGGGTAAAGTTAGAGGCCTGTGAGTAGTTCCCACGCACAATATGCCTGTACCTGATGTTAACAACTGAATGGTGTATGTGAACACCTGCATATCCCGGCACTGTTCCCAGGGAAGCAAAGTGTGTGTCCTGGATGTGGGAGTGGTGTTCTGGACAGGTTGTGTTGTGTGTTACAGGTCCTGTGGTCACGAAGCATGGTATAGAACATAACCTGCCAGTGTGATGTGCATATCTGACCCTGAAGTAGGTGGCTGCAAATGCATATATATGCTATCCCCCACCTGACAGGTAGTACTAGATGTACATACCTCTGTAGAAATAAAGATGTCAGCACCCTATAAATACTGCAGGTGCAGAACAGATGCCCAGTAATTCAGATAGCGCGCTCTGCTGATGCGTCTCCCTCAAGTGCCATAATATAGTTAGGTAGGAGTTTTAACCATGCAAATGCTCAGTGTGTGTGTGTGTGTGTGTGTGTGTGTGTGTGTGTGTGTGTGTGTGTGTGTGTGTGTGTGTGTGTGTGTGTGTGAGCGTGGTTGATGTGTGTGCAAGTCTGTGTGAGGGAAGTGTCCCTTTTGGCAACTGGGAAAACACTCTACAGGATGCACATTCCCCTATCTAAGCACTGATGATGTCAGCACCCTATATGTACAGCAGGAGAAGGGAACCTTTCAAGTAATGTGAATAGTGCACTCAGCTAATGCGTCTGTCATGAGTGTCATAACAGAGATGGGTAGGGGTTTGAATCCTGCAACTGCCCAGTGTATGTGGAGGAGGCTTAGTGTGTGCGCAAGCCTGTGTGAGGAGAAATGCCCCTTTTGGCAACTGGGAAAACACTCTACAGGATGCACATTCCCCTATCTAAGCACTGATGATGTCAGCACCCAATAAGTACAGCAGGAGAAGATAAACCTCCAAGTCATGCGAATTACGCACTCCGCTAATGCGTCTGTCACGAATGTCATAACATAGTTAGGTAAGGGTTTGAATCCTGCAACTACCCAGTGTGTGTGGAGAGCGGTTAGTGTGTGCGCAAGCCTGTGTGAGGGGAAATGTCCCTTTTGGCAACTGGGAAAACACTCTACAGGATGCACATTCCCCTATCTAAGCACTGATGATGTCAGCACCCTATAAGTACAGCTCGAGAAGGGAAACCTCTCAGTAATCCGAATAGCGCACTCTGCTAATGTGTCTCTCAAGTGTCATAACATAATTAGGTAGGGGTTTAAAACCTGCAAATGGCAAGTGAGTGTGTTTTGGTGAGGAAAGTTTGTGTGTGAGCATTTCTGAATAACAGACGTGCTTTTTGGCAATCAGGAGAACACACTACATGATGCACATTACCCTTTCCAAACACTCATGATGTCAGCACCCTAGAAGTAAAGCTGGAGAAGAGAAACCTCTCAGTAATTTGAACAGCGCACTTTGCTAATGCGTCTCTCTTAAGTGTCATAACATAATTAGGTAGGGGTTTGAAACCTGCAAGTGTGTGTTTGGATGAGGGAAGTTTGTGTGTGGGCCTTTCTGTATAACAGACATGTGCTTTTTGGCAATCAGGAGAACACACTACATGATGCACATTACCCTTTCTGAACACTCATGATGTCAGCACCCTATAAGTACAGCTGGAGAAAAAAACACCTCCCAGTAATCCGAATAGCGGACTCTGCTAATGCATCTTTCTCAAGTGTCATAACATAATTAAGTAGGAGTTTGAAACCTGCAAGTGTGTGTGTTTGGAGGAGGGGAGTTTGTGTGTGTGTAATTCAATATGAAAACCATGTGCTTTTTGGCAATCAGGAGATCACACTACATGATGCACATTACCCTTTCCAAACCTGATGATGTCAGCACCCTATAAGTATAGCCGGAGAAGAGGAACTTCCTAGTAATCCGAATAGTGCACTTCGCTAATGTGTCTTTCTCACGTGTAGTGACATAGTTAGGTAGGGGTATGAATGGGGGGGGTAGTAGGGTGTGTGTAATTGCAAGTATGAGAAAACAGATCCTTTTGGCATATACTACAATACACCAGATGCTGCATATTCCCCCAGTAAACACAGGGGATGTCACCACACTATCAGTACAGCCAAACAGTGCTACTTG
>NC_056726.1:1073806041-1073817233 GCF_019279795.1 Protopterus annectens | reverse complement strand
CCATAGGATCCCCCAAAAAAGCAGTAGGCCAGCAATGTTCACAAGGTGAAATGTATGGTAATGTACATCTGCATACCTTAAGGCAGCTTACTACTGGTAGTCCTCACATGTTGTAACACCATAGGATACCAGCAGTAGGCCAGCAATGTTCACAAGGTGAAATGTATGGTAATGTACATCCATACCTTAAGGCAGCTTACTACTGGTAGTCCTCACATGTTGTAACACCATAGGATACCAGCAGTAGGCCAGCAATGTTCACAAGGTGAAATGTATGGTAATGTACATCCGCATACCTTAAGGCAGCTTACTACTGGTAGTCCTCACATGTTGTAACACCATAGGATACCAGCAGTAGCCAGCAAAGTTTACAAGGTGAAATGTATGGTAATGTACATCGTTATACCTTAAGGCAGCTTACTACTGGTAGTCCTCACATGTTGTAACACCATAGGATACCAGCAGTAGGCCATCAATGTTCACAAGGTGAAATGTATGGTAATGTACATCCGCGAACCTTAAGGCAGCTTACTACTGGTAGTCCTCACATGTTGTAACACCATAGGATACCAGCAGTAGGCCAGCAATGTTCACAAGGTGAAATGTATGGTAATGTACATCCACATACCTTAAGGCAGCTTACTACTGGTAGTCCTCACATGTTGTAACACCATAGGATACCAGCAGTAGGCCAGCAATGTTCACAAGGTGAAATGTATGGTAATGTACATCCGCATACCTTAAGGCAGCTTACTACTGGTAGTCCTCACATGTTGTAACACCATAGGATACCAGCAGTAGGCCAGCAATGTTCACAAGGTGAAATGTATGGTAATGTACATCCGCATACCTTAAGGCAGCTTACTACTGGTAGTCCTCACATGTTGTAACACCATAGGATACCAGCAGTAGGCCAGCAATGTTCACAAGGTGAAATGTATGGTAATGTACATCCGCATACCTTAAGGCAGCTTACTACTGGTAGTCCTCACATGTTGTAACACCATAGGATACCAGCAGTAGGCCAGCAATGTTCACAAGGTGAAATGTATGGTAATGTACATCCGCATACCTTAAGGCAGCTTACTACTGGTAGTCCTCACATGTTGTAACACCATAGGATACCAGCAGTAGGCCAGCAATGTTCACAAGGTGAAATGTATGGTAATGTACATCTGCATACCTTAAGGCAGCTTACTACTGGTAGTCCTCACATGTTGTAACACCATAGGATACCAGCAGTAGGCCAGCAATGTTCACAAGGTGAAATGTATGGTAATGTACATCTGCATACCTTAAGGCAGCTTACTACTGGTAGTCCTCACATGTTGTAACACCATAGGATACCAGCAGTAGGCCAGCAATGTTCACAAGGTGAAATGTATGGTAATGTACATCTGCATACCTTAAGGCAGCTTACTACTGGTAGTCCTCACATGTTGTAACACCATAGGATACCAGCAGTAGGCCAGCAATGTTCACAAGGTGAAATGTATGGTAATGTACATCCGTATACCTTAAGGCATCTTACTACTGGTAGTCCTCACATGTTGTAATACCATAGGATACCAGCAGTAGGCCAGCAATGTTCACAAGGTGAAATGTATGGTAATGTACATCCGTATACCTTAAGGCAGTTTACTACTGGTAGTCCTCACATGTTGTAACACCATAGGATACCAGCAGTAGGCCAGCAATGTTCACAAGGTGAAATGTATGGTAATGTACATCTGCATACCTTAAGGCAGCTTACTACTGGTAGTCCTCACATGTTGTAACACCATAGGATGCCAGCAGTAGGCCAGCAATGTTCACAAGGTGAAATGTATGGTAATGTACATCCGCAAACCTTAAGGCAGCTCACTACTGGTAGTCCTCACATGTTGTAACACCCTAGGATACCAGCAGTAGGCCAGCAATGTTCACAAGGTGAAATGTATGGTAATATACATCTGTATACCTTAAGGCATCTTACTACTGGTAGTCCTCACATGTTGTAATACCATAGGATACCAGCAGTAGGCCTGCAATGTTCACAAGGTGAAATGAGTGGTAATGTACATCTGCATACCTTAAGGCAGCTTACTACCGGTAGTCCTCACATGTTGTAACACCATAGGATGCCAGCAGTAGGCCAGCAATGTTCACAAGGTGAAATGTATGGTAATGTACATCCGCAAACCTTAAGGCAGCTTACTACTGGTAGTTCTCACATGTTGTAACACCATAGGATACCAGCAGTAGGCCAGCAATGTTCAGAAGGTGAAATGTATGGTAATGTACATTCGTATTCCTTAAGGGAGCTTACTACTGGTAGCCCTCAAATGTTGTAACAACATAGGATACCAGCTGTAGGTCAGCAATGTTCCCAAGGAGAAATGTATGGTAATGTACATCCGTATACCTTAAGGCATCTTACTACTGGTAGTCCTCACATGTTGTAATACCATAGGATACCAGCAGTAGGCCAGCAATGTTCTCAAGGTGAAATGTATGGTAATGTACATCTGCATACCTTAAGGCAGCTTACTACTGGTAGTCCTCACATGTTGTAACACCTTAGGATACCAGCAGTAGGCCAGCAATGTTCACAAGGTGAAATGTATGGTAATGTACATCCGCATACCTTAAGGCAGCTTACTACTGGTAGTCCTCACATGTTGTAACACCATAGGATACCAGCAGTAGGCCAGCAATGTTCACAAGGTGAAATGTATGGTAATGTACATCTGCATACCTTAAGGCAGCTTACTACTGGTAGTCCTCACATGTTGTAACACCATAGGATACCAGCAGTAGGCCAGCAATGTTCACAAGGTGAAATGTATGGTAATGTACATCCACATACCTTAAGGCAGCTTACTACTGGTAGTCCTCACATGTTGTAACACCATAGGATACCAGCAGTAGGCCAGCAATGTTCCCAAGGTGAAATGTATGGTAATGTACATCTGCATACCTTAAGGCAGCTTACTACTGGTAGTCCTCACATGTTGTAACACCCTAGGATACCAGCAGTAGGCCAGCAATGTTCACAAGGTGAAATGTATGGTAATGTACATCCGCATACATTAAGGCAGCTTACTATTGGTAGTCCTCACGTGTTGTAACACCATAGGATACCAGCAGTAGGCCAGCAATGTTCAAAAGGTGAAATGTATGGTAATGTACATCCGCATACCTTAAGGCAGCTTACTACTGGTAGTCCTCACATGTTGTAACACCTTAGGATGCCAGCAGTAGGCCAGCAATGTTCACAAGGTGAAATGTATGGTAATGTACATCCGCATACCTTAAGGCAGCTTACTACTGGTAGTCCTCACATGTTGTAACACCATGGAATACCAGCAGTAGGCCAGCAATGTTTACAAGGTTAAATGTATGGTAATGTACATCCGCATACCTTAAGGCAGCTTACTACTGGTAGTCCTCACATGTTGTAACACCCTGGGATACCAGCAGTAGGCCAGCAATGTTCACAAGGTGAAATGTATGGTAATGTAAATCTGCATACCTTAAGACAGCTTACTACTGGTAGTCCTCACATGTTGTAGAACCATAGGATACGAGCAGTAGGCCAGCAATGTTCACAAGTTGAAATTTATGGTAATGTACATCTGCATACCTTAAGGCAGCTTACTACTGGTAGTCCTCACATGTTGTATCCCCCTAGGATACCAGCAGTAGGCCAGCAATGTTCACAAGGTGAAACATATGGTAATGTACATCCACATACCTTAAGGCAGCTTACTACTGGTAGTCCTCACATGTTGTATCCCCCTAGGATACCAGCAGTAGGCCAGCAATGTTCACAAGGTGAAACATATGGTAATGTACATCCGCATACCTTAAGGCAGCTTACTACTGGTAGTCCTCACATGTTGTAACACCATAGAATACCAGCAGTAGGCCAGCAGTGTTCACAAGGTGAAATGTATGGTAATGTACATCCGCATACCTTAAGGCAGCTTACTACTGGTAGTCCTCACATGTTGTAACACCCTGGGATACCAGCAGTAGGCCAGCAATGTTCACAAGGTGAAATGTATGGTAATGTAAATCCGTGTACCTTAAGCCAGCTTACTACTGGTAATCCTCACATGTTGTAGAACCATAGGATACGAGCAGTAGGCCAGCAATGTTCACAAGTTGAAATTTATGGTAATGTACATCCGCATACCTTAAGGCAGCTTACTACTGGTAGTCCTCACATGTTGTATCCCCCTAGGATACCAGCAGTAGGCCAGCAATGTTCACAAGGTGAAACATATGGTAATGTACATCCGCATACCTTAAGGCAGCTTACTACTGGTAGTCCTCACAGGTTGTAACCCCCTAGGATACCAGCAGTAGGCCAGCAATGCTCACAAGGTGAAATGTATGGTAATGTACATCCACATACCTTAAGGCAGCTTACTACTGGTAGTCCTCACATGATGTAACACCCTAGGATACCAGCAGTAGGCCAGCAGTGTTCACAAGATGAAATGTATGGTAATGTGCATCCGCATACCTTAAGGCAGCATACTACTGGTAGTCCTCACATGTTGTAACACCCTCGGATACCAGCAGTAGGCCAGCAATGTTCACAAGGTGAAATGTATGGTAATGTACGTCCGCATACCTTAAGGCAGCTTACTACTGGTCGTCCTCACATGTTGTAACACCCTAGGATACCAGCAGTAGGCCAGCAGTGTTCACAAGATGAAATGTATGGTAATGTACATCCACATACCTTAAGGCAGCATACTACTGGTAGTCCTCACATGCAACACCCTGGGATACCATCAGTAGGCCAGCAATGGTCACAAGGTGAAATGTATGGTAATGTACGTCCGCATACCTTAAGCCAGCTTACTACTGGTAGTCCTCACATGTTGTAACACCCTGGGATACCAGCAGTAGGCCAGCAATGTTCACAAGGTGAAATGTATGGTAATGTACGTCCGCATACCTTAAGCCAGCTTACTACTGGTAGTCCTCACATGTTGTAACACCCTGGGATACTTATGGTGCCTACCCTCCATACACTCATATACAGGGACATATAACACTGTTACATACACTGACCTCTGTGCAGATGAAGCCCACATATATTTCATGCATATGTTCTGTCCACCATTATGTATTGACATCATACCTGATAACAAACTTGTCAGATAACAGACTGCTGGACATGTTGTGTGTAGTAGGGTTGTTGCTGAGGACGACTGCTGGACATGTTGTGTGTAGTAGGGTTGTTGCTGAGGACGACTGCTGGACATGTTGTGTGTAGTAGGGTTGTTGCTGAGGACATTACTTGGGCATTCCGTGTTTATGTGTACAGAGTATGGTCTGTGTATGTAGGGCAGGAGTCTGCAACCATCACTATCCAAGATCCAGTCCTGACCCCACACCCACCGAACTAAATTCATTGTGAGGCACAACAGCTATCTGACTCCTAAAATGGAGGCAGCGGAGCATATACGGTTTCATATATAGTTATACTAGATATGAAATAATAAAGTGTATAAGAACAATACCTAACATTTGTCCATAATTGTGCTTCTCTGTTGGGATTGCTTGATCACTCTGTCTGTGTGTGTCTGTGTGTGTGTGTTTTACTGTAGAGTGTCCATTAATCCTTAGAGGTACAGGGAGCCACTACAGCATGGTGAAAGAGTCACATGTGGCTCCAGAGCCATAGGTTGCAGATCCCTGGGCTAGGATGATTGACGACAGTATGTGTATTGTGCTTGCGAACCTTGAGCTCTGTACAGACTGTGGTAGACACCATTTTTCTCGGTCCCATTCTGTCTGATGTTACCTGCTGCTCCAGTGTATGGTACCCTACTGGCTCACATGTCTGTAGGGGTAGAGACACACGTGTCCCATACCACAGACAGCCATCGGACCACACTGTGCCATGACCAGTGTATGTAGGGTCAGTGTTTGAGTGGCATATATGAGGAAGGTGTTTATCAGACAGTCGTTACAGTGCCATATTAAGCTTGTGTGTCATATGTGGCTGTTGCTGCATTGACATTGGATGTGGGTATGCATTTTCTCACAGATGTCTGCTATGCTCTGCTGTGACTTGCATGTTGAGCCCGCTTTAATCTCAGGTACATGTGTATTCCCCCATAAAATATGTATTCCAGTGTTGTGGCATTCTGCCTGTAGTTTGCCCAGTGCTTTGAGACATGCCTAGCAGCCTACTGTATTTACCCAGTGTGCTATGCCTGTTATTTGCATGACATACTGCTGCCAGGCCAGCATAACGGTTGTGCATGTCTGACAAAGCAGTGGTATGTTGTACAGATGTATGTTATCAGTGTGCAGCAGTTGCTAACTGCATGCAGCCTGCTGTGTAGTACTTCAGCTAACCACTGCCATAGCAACCCAGTAGTATAAAATACTGACTCATGTGGGCATTTTCCCTTAACCTTTCCAGTATGGGGGACATCCTTCCTGTTTGTGGGCAGCAGTGTTGCAGACAGCAGGTAGCAGTACCTCTTACAGCAGGACTTGCAGACACAGGCCAACAACACATTTGTATAAGGTTCCAGACCTACAGATAGAGTGTTGTTATGTGCATTGTATATTGCTGGTCTTGCAGTGTTTGTGTCTACATAGTAGTTTAGGATGGAATGCAGTCTGTATGCATAGCTCTCAACTGTGGGCCTATCCGCATGATGGCCAGTGGATTGTCTGTTTGGTTTTGTCTGTGTACCACACAGGTCTTGTCCTAGATATATCACTGGCAGTTGTCTGTTGCGTGCTATCAGTACATGGCTACAGCCATTTGTGTTTCTGATGTCTTATTCCTGCATAATGGTATGTTGCAACAAATCCTGTAACACCAGCAATTTCCAGGGTGTGTAACAGCAATATTGCAAATATGGCCCAGTGTTCCTGCCTCTGTCCTCCACATATATGGCAGGCTTTGTCCTGCTGTGATACAGTTAGGGGTTGTTGGGTAATGGCTTATCATTATTTACTGCTAGCATTCCTGCTATCATCCCAGTCATATCTTGGACTCCCACAAAATATGTTGGTCAGGGTCCATACATGTGACAGATACATTGACATTACCACAACTAATACATTTCCCCCTAGGGCTTGACTCCAGGGTGTAATTGGAGGCTGCTGAACTACATCTGTAATTGTTGATTGTTACTTATCTTGAAGGCAAATCTTTTGTCTACTATTGTACTAATTGGAGGCCTTGGCCTGGACAGCATAGTATGTTATATATCCACATTGCTTGAATCTACTGTTTTGTGTGGGCCTTGCATTCATAAATGATTTGTTTGTTTGTGACTTTCGGCTTTTCCCGGTTAGGGTTCGCCACAGTGGAACTCCGGTCCGCTAATGATTGGCAGTAGAGTTTTACGTGCTGGCTTGCCAGGCCTAATGCACAACCTTCAATGAAGGAATGCCCATTCATGCATGTTGCCACACAGAAGACGCTCTAACTGAGAATCGAACGGGCAACATCTAACTGTGAGGCAACAACGCTACCTATATCGGCTGTAATTAATGGCATGCATTATTGTATAGTACACAAATAAAGGTTTTCTGTGTATGCATACCTGTGAAGGGTGTCATGTCCTTAGAATTGTGAGTGGGTATATGTGTAATGCAAGTATTCTCATTTGTGGGAATGGTTGCCACACTACACATTTCACAGGTGCCAGTTACAGGGCTTGTGGCTGAGGGATATATTTTGCACTCAGTACTTCCACACAACATCTACATATGTATGGTTACTAATAACCTTTGTCTGTGTATATGTGTATGTACCTATATATATCTCATATATCTATATCTATCTATCTGCACGATTGTAATGTGTACTCCTTCCACATTGTGTATTCCCTACGGTAGAATGACTTTTCTGCATGATATGTTACAGATATTGCCCTGACATTTGTCGGGTGAATTGGCTTACTGTTAAAGCATTGTAGCTGTGCTGTGGAGGGTTCTGAAGTCAAGAACTGCATGTGCTTGATATTGGATTGCACAGCATATCCATTAGGGTTGTGGAGGGGGATAACATAGCACTAATTACCAGGTATCCCTCATTTGAGCCCCCATCCCCATTAACAGTGCTTATGGTCTGCTATGTTATTGTGAGTGGTTCAAGATTTTTTTCCCATGTGGAAATGCTATACACATTTCTATCTGTATATTTATATATGTATATCTACATAATTATATATGTAAAACCCATATATATATATATATATATATATATATATATATATATATATATATATATGGGATCTGTACAGATCCCTGAATGCACTTTCCACCGAAGCAGAAATCACTGAGCATACTTAACCAAAAGTGCTGTTCAGCGAAGCAGCACTTTCGGATAAGTATGCTTGTTGTGCCGGTCGTACTACGGTGCAGATAAGGGAAAATTCTATTTTCCCCACTGTAGTGTGACCTCTGAGTAAGAATATTGAAGTGGGGGGGGGGTGCAGGGGGGTTTACCCCCTGCATAGAAGTAGGTTTAATGTTTTTTTTTAAACATAAAGTATGCTCGGGGATAATGGATTCGGACTTTTGATCTTTCGATCAAAAGTCCTAGATCTGTGTACATATATATATATATATATATATATATATATATATATATATATATATATATATATATATACATAAATATTAACATATTTATGTATCTATAGACAACTGATGTTATATGATTATTTGTGCGTTTATATATATATATATATATATATATATATATATATATATATATATATATATATATATATATATACATCTGTCTATCTGTCTACATTTACAGATATATATTTGTCCATATGTCTATGCATGTTCAGCTCATCATTTTGGCCCATACCTCATTCTCGTGGCAATTGACATGGATGATCTCAGGATTGAAGTCAGTAACTAATGCCGATACTTTTGTGTGTCAAACTTCATCTCCTTCAAAATATGTGTTTTACTACATATATCTGTTTAACTAGATATGTTTTAATTGTATAAAAGCAGTATTTTACATATATCCCTAATTGTACCCACATTTTGGCACACTTTGTCCAGAATTCTTGCATTAAGAGGTTGTGTGGTATGATATTACTATATTTCCTGTACAGTTGAATGATTGTGCTGGATGATATGTTTGTGAAAACATCAGGGTTATGTATATCTGCCATGGCTTAGTGATAAGTTATGTTGTGTATAGTGTGCAGGGTCCTGGGTTTGAGCCCTGCAGAAGCTGTATATTTTTTTACTGGGCAGAACACGGGCTGTTGGATACAGATTGATTAAGGCATTTTAAAGCAGTCGTAAGCGGGTGTGTGCATGTTTGCGCAGAGGTAAGCACTGCTAACGTCCGATCACACTTTCTTTACTCAGTTAGCTTTCATATTGCTTAATCTGTGTAGGCAGTGCTTACCCCCGTGCAGACACACTTAAAGATGCTTACTAGTGCTTACATATGCTTACTATTGCTTATTTGTGCTTAAAACTGCTTAGCAGTGCCTTATTCATTATGACACTGACACTTCACATGTGCAATTCCTGCAGTACTCTAGTTCATAAATATGTGTTATTTAGTGGGTTTTGCAGCAACAGAAGTGGTTATAACATGCTTTGCCATGTAAAATAGACTGTGCTGCAATGGGACTTGAGCCAGGAATGCCTGCTCATTTGGCGGATGCTCTGCCCACTACACTATTGCTGTGCTGCTTCATTTGCATATATCTTCCATAATTTCATATCCATGGTTCCTTCCCCTGCCCCCCGAGCTCCAAGTATACATCAATCATCCATTCTCCAGTTGCTAGCCCAGCCATACCACACCTCTACACATTGCCCTCTCCCCACATCTCGGTACTCATTCAATGTACTGTCTCGACCCAAGTTTCTTCAGGCTCTTCATCCATTTAGTCCACGTATGTATGAGCCTTGACTTGTTCATCTTTCGAGACATGTGTAGACAACAGTTTGACTCACAAGTTTTGGTTTGTCCTGCCTATCTTTGTGTCAAGATTACACTTAGCCAGTCTACACAGTTTCTCCCACTGGTAGCATCCTGCCAGGGGTATGAAAAACAGCGGTTTGCTCGCACACATGCCCAGCCTTATCTCCCAGGTTCTGCGGAACCGAGGTCCCAGTTTTACATTCTGCTGTATATGTATCTGCCATGGCTTAGTGGTAACTCACGTTAACTATGATGTGCATGGTCTGGGGTTTGCAACTTGGGAGTGCAGATTATTTTGTTGCTGGGCAGGACAAGATCTGTTGGATACAGAGTGACTAAGACACTTTTAAGCAATTGTAAGTGGGTTTGTTCTGGTTTCTGTGAGGGTAAGCAATGCTACCCTCCGCTTGCAGCTTCTTACACTCAGTTAGCTCCTACATTGCTTAACCAGTGTAGACATTGCTTACTGCTGCGCATACAGGCTTAAACCTGTCAATGCTGCTTAAAAGTGCTTACTTCCGCTTACCCCATGCTAGTTTCTTTACAAGAAAATGAAAAGGGGGTGATAGGAAAGTGGTGAAGAAAGGAGCACAAAGAGGGGAAGTCAGTAGAGAAACTAGCCAGGGAAGTGCAGGACGACTAAAGGGAAGGTCCATAGCTGGCCATTCCTTCTACAGCAACAGCTGTGCATATACACTGAATTTGGAGGTAGATTTGGACACTCAAACCCCTGGGTGGGGGTGAGGACAACAATAATATGTTGTGATGCCAATTAGACTGGATTACATGTGTCCAGTGGACATGTGTGCAAAATGGACAGCTATGTATGGGGCGAGATTTGTTTGTGGGAAGAGATTGCCCTTTTTTTTCTTTTTCAGGTGAGAGCGGGATGTCGGGGAGGGTTAGTAGGTATATTTGGGGAGGTAGGTTGGGTAGGTTAACAGAAAAGACAAACAAGACACATACAGGGGCAGTATATCATGTGGAGGGTAAACACCTTGGATGGGGAGGGGTGTTTGGAAGTTGCAAGCCCATGAGCCCCCAATTGGAAATAGTGAGACTGAGGTCCTCAACCATGGGCAGTCACCATTGCACCCTCACGGCCCCAAAGGTGGCTGTGCTGGGGGGGGCTGGGTAGGAGGGGCAGGCTCACCATCTAATTGTGCCACGCAGTCCTCAAGCTGGCGTAGCTGGTCACAAATCTCCTTGTTGAGCTCCCTACACACTAAGGCCAGGACTTGACAGTGTCTGG
>NC_056726.1:1073758541-1073801041 GCF_019279795.1 Protopterus annectens | reverse complement strand
AGGGGCTGCAGCAGGCAACATAGAACAGCATGTGCAAGAGGCTGAGGGTGGTAAGGATGTGAATGCTGCTGATCAACCTACAGTGAGGAGACGGGGAAGAGTGTACAGAGTCAGGGTAACCTACCAGGGACTACATGAGCTGGAGATAGTGGAGTGCTATAGGGTGTACAGGGACCTCCTACAGCAAATTGCTGAGCTGTGCTGGCCACACCTGACACACCAAACTGACCAAGGGGAACCCATCCCTGTGGATACCAAGGTATGTGTAGGCCTAGGAATACTAGCCACAGGTACCTCCCAAAGGCCAACTGGGGATATCATGCGGATCTCACAGGTGTCAGCACCCAGAGTATTCCACCAGTTCCTGGATGCCATGTCAGCACATGCAGGTGAGCACATATATTTCCTTAACACCTGGCCAGCAATATGCATATCTTCCACCAAATAGCAGAATACCCTGAGATAGTGGGTGCTATAGACTGCGTGCACATAATCATCAAAGCACCACCCGGTGATCAGGGTAGGGCTTACATCAACTGCAGGGGCATCTCTTCCATCAACTGCCAGTTTGTCTGTGATGCCCAGGGCATTATAATGAATGTTTGTGCTGGCTGCCATGGAAGCTATCATGAGTCACACATTTGGCATCTGACTCAGCTGTACCAGAGATTTGCCACTGGGGACATCCCCTACTGTCAACTAGTGGGGGATGTTGGTTACACTGGAGCCGTGGCTGATTACACCCATCAGAAATTGACACACACCTCAACAAGAATACCATAATTAGGCACATTCACAGCGCAGACTTAGACCATGTGTTTGGGATGTTCAAGTTATGGTTCCAGTGTCTGGACACATCCAGTGGAGCTTTGCAGTATTGACCAGCTACATGCACCCAAATTGTTATGGTATGTGCCATGCTACACAATATGATCCTGCGGAAACAGCTGCAGCAGGAACAGCATGGGGCAGGGCCACACAGCTCCCCAGGATTGGGGGGCACACCTGACTGTTATTACATTACTATGTAGGATGGGGGGCACACCTGACTATTTCTACTTTTCTACAATGTGATAAAATAGTTAGGAGTTCTAATCTCAGACTTGGTAAGTGTGTGTGTGTGTGTGTGTATGTGTGTGTGTGTGTGTGTGTGTGTGTGTGTGTGTGTGTGTGTGTGTGTGTGTGTGTGTGTGTCAGTCTGTGTAAAGAGCAATGTGTTTTAGGTAGTCACACTCCCTACAACTGAAATGCTCCACTTTGGCAAGGCTGCTGATGTCATCCACCTAGAAATACACCTCTGAGAAGGTTGTAGCCCAGTAATCTCTGTAGTGCATCCTATACCTTATACTACTCAGCAACAGCTCCTCGTGGTCCTGCAGAGTGGTGCTAGCAGCAGATAATTGAAAAAAGTGACTACTTTCAAGATATAAGTATGTTTTTGCTGTTTCTACCTGTGCGACCTTCCTTTCTTGCCGAAAACGAAGTTAAACTGCTAATTTAACTATATTTAGTGTTTTTTTATTACCTGCACTTAAGTTAAAGTTTGTTTGTTTAAATTAACTGTTGAGGCTGCCCACTCAAGTGTGCTAGCCTGTGCATTTAATATACTGTTGTTTTCCTGCATTTTCCTGTTGTTTTCTTGAAAAAAACAAAAAAAAAAAAATATATATATATCCTTGTTTCCCGCCTTTCCTTGGGTAGAATAGTCCCCTATACAGGCTTTGCTGTATTCTGGACTTTGGGATAGTTCTTGTGTTGCCCAATACCTTACTTGGATAGAAGGAAGATTCTTTGCTCACCAGTGAGAGTGGGGAGCCTTGAGCAGCCTATCTGTCCCTAAAGGAGTGACCTCAGCACAAGAATCTAGTAGTAATTGGTCGTTTTGGACCCAAAATTTGGACCGAACCAGAAAAGGAGGGGGAGTATCGATATTCATCAAAGATACCCACACCTCCAGGTTGGTGGCAAAGCACGAAGCATCAGAGACTATCCATGTGCAACTAACAGTGGGTAAAACTGCCTTCCAGTTTATAGCCTGCTACAGACCACCCTCCCAAACCCAGGAACCCCACTCGGCCTTCCTGAGAACACTGGAAAATATGAAGGTCTCTCCGAACACCATTATATTGGGTGACTTCAACTACCCAAACATAGATTGGGAGCATTACTCTAGCTCCAACACCCTTGCCCAAAGGTTCCTAGAATTCATAAACTCAAATGCTATGGAACAACTTGTTACCACTCCCACAAGAGGGGAAAACATACTGGACCTGATCATCACCAACATGGGGACTCTATGCTCCAGACCAGAAGTGTATCCCTCACTGGTAAGATCAGACCATAAACTGATCTCACTGGATATTCACATCCCGACCCCACCCCCTTCCCAGAAAACCACAGTGAAAAACTTCTAAAGCAAATTTCACACTCCTCAAAACCGAGTTGGAATCCTTTAAAGCCCCAGGCCTGTGGAAAATACGCCCAGACCGCAGAATCCTTTATAAATGCATTCTATGAACACCTTCAGGACTGCATGGATCATGCAATCCCAAATAAAACCAAGACCCAATCCTCCAAAGGCAGATGACCTGTCTGGTGGACCCCAGCCATAAACAAACTATACAATAGAAGGAGGAAGCTACTACATGATAGAGCAAAATCCCAAAAAGGGAAGGCATCTCTGATCAGTATTAGCAAAAAACTAGGGGCACTCAAAAAATCGTCTAAGGCCAGCTTTGAGAGAAAAATTGCACAGGACACTAAGGATAATCACAAGGCATTCTTTAGTTATGTTAGGAACCTGGGTGGGAATTCCCAGATATGCACAGAATTAGTCCAAAATGACAATAAATACACCGAACCCACAGACATTGCCAACATCCTAGCAGACAGGTTCAGTGCAAACTTCTCACCCACCTCCCCACCAAAAGGGCAAATATCTATCCCAGCAGTGCTGCCCCCCTGACATCTCAGATGCTCAGGTAAGAGCCACCCTCTCCAAAGCAAAAAACACAGCATCAATGGGACCAGACGGTGTCCCAGGCTGCATCCTACATGAACTCCAAGAAGAGCTAAACCCAAACATAAAACTACTGTTCAATCTCAGCCTTACTACAGGATATGTACCCAAAGAGTGGCGTACAGCAACAGTGGTCCCTCTCCACAAAGGTGGTGCCTCAACGGACCCTGGAAACTATCGCCCCATAAGCCTGACTAGCTTGGTCTGCAAAGCTATGGAAAGGATCATCATGGACCTCATAAATAAAGATATTGGGGACCTACAGACACTGGATCCTACCCAGTTTGGCTTTGTTAAGGGCAGATCCTGCCTCTTAAACCTGGTTGACTTCTTTGAAACAGTCACCAAGGCCATTGACGAAGGGAAGGTGGTCCACACAGCCTATCTGGACCTCAAAAGCCTTTGATACAATACCCCACTCGGGCATTATAGATAAGCTCACCAGCTTAAATATAAACCCCTATGTCACTAGATGGGTTGCAAACTGGCTCAAGGACAGAACCCACAAGGTTAGAATTGCTGGAGCCATGTCAGACTCCAAACCAGTTACAAGTGGCGTCCCACAAGGCTCAGTCCTGGGACCTCTCTTGTTTGGTATATATTTCTCAGAGGTACAGGCCAACACGGAAGGACTGTGGCTGACCAAGTTCGCAGATGACTGCAAACTGGGCACCATAATCGACTCTCCAGCCGACACAAGCATCCTCCAAAAGGGCCTCATAGAAACAGACAACTGGTGCCAGAGCCATGGCCTCAAGCTAAACGCCAAAAAGTGTATAGTCATCCCCTTTGGCAAAAACAAAGTGCCCACAAATTACCACATAGGTGGTAATCCATTAAGTACAGAAGAAGTAATTAGGGACCCGGGGACCCAAGTTGATAGCAATCTCTCATTTGACAACCACGTGGCCAAAGTGGTTAGAAAAACATTTTATATAGCCCACCTAATCATGAAGGGATTCACATCTAGATTAGGGAGGTCATCGTGCCTCTTTACTCATCCCTCATCAGGCCCATAATTGAGTACAATGCCCCTTTTGGGATGTACCTTACCAAACACCTGCAGCAACTGGAAAGACCCCAAAAGTACCTCACCAAGAGGATCAAAGGGCTCAAACAGATGCCATATGCTGCCCGGTTAAAGAAACTCCAGCTCTACTCAGTGGCATACCGCCTGCTCAGAGGTGACCTGTGCCTGACGATAAGGCCATGTCCAACCCGGAATTAAGGGACATGCTGCACCTCAAAAATCCAAATCCCATCGAGCTACACGCCGAGAGACTTGAACCTCAGCACTGAAATAAATAGGACATGCTGGAGGGACAGATTCATAACCCAGAGGCTCCCTTCACTCTGGAATAAAATCCCAGTCCAGGTTAGGCAGAGTCCCTCATTGACTCTTTTCAAGAGGAATCTTGATGAGTGGATGGGAGATCGTAGGTTTACCCCGGGTATCACTTCTGTGTCACTGTTAGACAGAGGCACAGTATACTAACCTCGAAAAAGGGCATAGCAAAATTAATTTAAAATGGGTGGCGAAAGCCAAACATACTCTGGCTAGGCTTATAAATGCCCTAGGGCAGATAGCCTAGTATGAACCTATGAACCTATGAACCTATTTCTAGCTCTTTGAAGATCCCTGCATAAAAATCCACCTGTAAGCGTTTTTTTTGCTTATACTACTTAGCAACAGCTCCTCGTGGTCCTGCAGAGTGGTGCTAGAAGCAGAGAATCGAAAAAAGCGGCTACTTTCAAGATATCAGTATATTTTTGCTGCTTCTACCTGTGCGACCTTCCTTTCTTGCTGAAAACAAAGTTAAACTGCTAATTTAACTATATTTAGCATTTTTTATTACCTGCACTTAAGTTAAAGTTTGTTTGTTTAAATTAACTGTTGTGGCTTCCCACTCAAGTGCGCTAGCCTGTGCATTTAATATACTGTTGTTTTCCTGAAAAAAAAACAAAAAAAAACAAAAAAAAAAACCTTGTTTCCCGCCTTTCCTTGGCTAGAATAGTCTCCTATACAGGCTTTGCTGTATTCTGGGCTTTGGGATAGTTCCTGTGTTGCCCATTACCTTACTTGGATAGAAGGAAGTTTCTTTGCTCACCAGTGGGAGTAAGGAGCCTTGAGCAGCCTCTCTGTCCCTAAAGGAGTGACCTCAGCACAAGAATCTAGTAGTAATTGGTCGTTTTGGACCATTTCTAGCTCTTTGAAGTTCCCTGCATAAAAATCCGCCTGTGAGCATTTGTTTTCGCTTATACTACTCAGCAACAGCTCCTCGTGGTCCTGCAGAGTGGTGCTAGCAGCAGAGAATCGAAAAAAGTGACTACTTTCAAGATATAAGTATATTTTTGCTGTTTCTACCTGTGCAACCTTTCTTTCTTGCTGAAAATGAAGTTAAACTGCTAATTTTACTATATTTATCGTTTTTTATTACCTGCACATATGTTAAAGTTTGTTTGTTTAAATTAACTGTTGAGGCTGCCCACTCAAGTGCGCTAGCCTGTGCATTTAATATACTGTTGTTTTCCTGCATTTTCCTGTTGTTTTCTTGAAAAAAAACAAACAAAAAAAATATCCTTGTTTCCCGCCTTTCTTTGGCTAGAATAGTCCCCTATACAGGCTTTGCTGTATTCTGGACTTTGGGATAGTTCCTGTGTTGCCCATTACCGTACTTGGATAGAAGGAAGTTTCTTTGCTCATCAGAGGGAGTGGGAAGCCTTGAGCAGCCTATCTGTCCCTAAAGGAGTGACCTCAGCACAAGAATCTAGTAGTATTTGGTCGTTTTGGACCATTTCTAGCTCTTTGAAGTTCCCTGCATAAAAATCCACTTTTGCGCAATTTTGCGTTATTGTGCACAAAGCTCAGCATTGGGCAGCACCACCTAATTGGGTTTAAACTTTATCTGGCTCCACTGAGTCTGGTCTTCACTTTTTCCATTGGAACTGCTCTAATTCTCAAAGTAAGCATCCTATTCTCAATCTAAGACCCTGCACTTGCCCAAATAAGCAATCTTGCATTTCAGCACTAATATACTTAAAGCACTACATCCTCATATACCCTCTAAGACTACCTAGTCCCCTATTGGTCCTTTTCACTGTGTGATAAAACAGTCCCCTATACTACTCTAGTATGTCCAAAGTTCAGTTTATGGTCTCCTCTCCAGTCCAACTGGTGAATCTGGGAATCTTGAGGCAATGTTACAACTGTATCATGTACACTGACAACCCTCTCCTCCTCCAAACAGGATCAAACATATGTGAGAGATGCAACCATATAGCCAAACTGGAGGCCAAACTCTCTCACCTCAAAACTGGTGTAACCAGACCGGAGGAGCAGGTAACATCACACAGCACTAATCCCGTCTCACATAGTCCTACTACAACAGCAATAAAACCACACAAGCACACAAAAACATATTCGGAGGCTCTAATCAAAAATCTACCTGAACAGCAGAGACCTCCAAAGCAAACATCTAAGCAAATGCTACCCCACAACAAAACATGAGCAACACATAGCCCGCAAAGTCAGAGTGCCAAACAGTCACAGCCCTTAAGGCAGAACAACACACCTGACACACTTGTAATAGGTGATTCTATAGTCAGGCACACTGACGTTCCGCTGACCAGGCTGAACAAAGAGAAGGTCACAGTGAGCTGCTTGTTGAGCGCTAGGATCTGCCACATTACGCAAGCACTCAGGTCACTCCAAAGCAAGTACAAGTATGACTCGGTCATAGTACACTCTGGTGTGAACGACCTGAGACGTACCTCCCTTGACTACATGAAAAGAGACATAATGGAGCTCTCCGATCATGTAGCCCAGGCCGGTATGACTCTGACCTTGAGCAGCATCTTACCCTCACCTAGAATGATGCCACAATATAAAGACAAAATGATCGATTTTAATAATTGGCTAAAATTTTGGTGTCATTCAAAGGGGATCCAGTGTCTGTCAGCCTGGGAAGACATACTTGACAAGCCATGTTGCTTCACAAGGGATGGCTTGCACCTGTCTCCCCTGGGCTTTCGGATACTGGCAAAGGCTCTTGCCACCCCTATAGTGCCTTTTTTAGGCAAGGCTCAAAAGTCAAACCCACCTACTTAGAAAACACTAAGAACAAGAAACTAAGGGTAATGCTGCTAAACGCCAGAAGTCTAAACCTCAAAATGCATGCACTTGAATCTCTCCTCAGTATGGAGAACATTGATATCTGTGCAGTGACAGAAACCTGGTTCAAGGCTTCAGAGAGCACCCCAGCACTACCAGGTTATACCTCATACCATGCTTTTGGGCCCCAAAACCCGGACTGAATCACAAAGGGAGGGGGGAGTATCTATATTTATCAAGGATACCCACACCTCCAGGTTAGTAGCATTGCACGAAGCATCAGAAACCATCCATGTGCAACTAACAGTGGGCAAAACTGCACTTCAGTTTATAGCATGCTACAGACCACCGTCTCAAAATCAGGAATCCCACTCGGCTTTCCTGAAAATACTGGAGAACATGAAGATCTCTCCAAACACCATTATATTGGGTAACTTCAACTACCCTAACATTGACTGGGAGCATTACTCAAGCCCCAACACCCTAGCCCAAAGGTTCCTGGAATTCATAAACTCAAATGCTATGGAACAACTTGTTACCACTCCCACAAGAGGGGAAAACATACTGGACCTGATCATCACCAACATGGGGACCCTATGCTCCACACCAGAGGTACTCCCCTCATTGGTAAGATCAGACCATAAATTAATTTCACTGGATATCCAATACCCGACCCCACCCCCAGCCCAGAAAACCATAGTGAAGAACTTCTCAAAAGTGAACTTCACACTTCTCAAATCCAAAGTGGAAACCTTTAAGGCCCCAGGATTGGTGGAAATTACGTCCCAAACCACAGAATCCTATATAAACGCATTCTATGGACACCTTCAGGAGGGCATGGACCATGCTATCGCAAACAAAACCAAGACCCAAGCGTCCAAAGGCAGGCGTCCAGTCTGGTGGACCCCAGCCATAAACAAGTTGTACAACAGAAGGAGGAAACTACTACAAGAGAAAGCAAAATCCCTAAAAGGGAAGGCATCTCTAATCAGTACTAGCAAAAAAGTACGATCCCTCATAAAATCCTCCAAGGCCAGTTTCGAAAGAAAAATTGCACAGGACACAAAAGACAATCACAAGGCCTTTTTTAGCTATGTTAGGAACCTGGGATACAACTCCCAGGTATGTTCAGAGTTGATTCTAAATGACAAAAAAATACACTGAATCCACATACATTGTCAACATCCTGGCAGACAGGTTCAGTGCAAACTTCTCCCCCCTTCCCCCCCTAAAGAACAAATATCTATCCCAGTAGAGTGCAGCCTCCCAAACATCTCAGATGTCCAGTTGAAGGCCACCCTTTCCAAGGCAAAAAACACTGCCTCAATGGGACCAGATGGTGTCCCGGGTTGTGTCCTACATGAACTCCAAGAAGAACTAAACCCACACGTAAAAATGCTGTACAATCTCAGCCTCACTATGGGATATGTACCCAAAGAATGGCATACAGCAACAGTGGTCCCGCTCCACAAAGGTGGTGCCTCAAAAGACCCTGATAACTATCGCCCCATAAGCCTGACTAGCCTTATCTGCAAAGCCATGGAGAGGATCATCATGGAACTCACAAACAAAGACATTGGGGACCTACAGACATTGGATCCTACTCAGTTCAGCTTTGTCAAGGGCAGATCCTGCCTCTTGAACCTGGTTGACTTCTTTGAAACAGTCATCAAGGCCATAGATGAAGGAAAGGTAGTCCACACTGCCTATCTGGACCTCGCAAAGGCATTTGACACAATACCCCACTGAGGCATCATAGATAAGCTATCCAGCTTAAACATAAACCCCTATGTCACAAGATGGGTGGCTAACTGGCTCAAAGACAGAACCCACAGAGTCAGAATTGCCGGAGTCATGTCTGACTCAAAACCGATCACAAGTGGTGTCCCACAGGGCTAGGTCCTGGGACCTCTCTTGTTCGGCATTTACTTTTCCGAGGTACAGGCCAGCACGGGAGGACTATGGCTGACTAAGTTTGTGGATGACTGCAAGCTGGGAGCCATTATTGACTCTCCAGCTGACATGAACATCCTTCAAAAAGGTCTCAGAGAGACGGATAACTGGTGCCAGAGCCATGGCCTAAAGCTGAATGCCAAGAAGTGTATAGTCATACCCTTTGGTAGAAATAAAGTGCCCACAAACTACCATATAGGTGGAAACCCATTAAATACAGAAGATGTAATTAGGGATCTGGGGACCCAAGTTGATAGCAATCTCTCCTTTGACAACCACGTGGCCAAAGTGGTTAGAAAGACCTTCTACATAGCCCACCTTATCAGTAAAGGATTCACATCCAGATCAGGGGAGGTAATAGTGCCCCTCTACTCATCCCTCATCAGACCCATTATAGAATACAATGCCCCTTTTGGGATGTACCTAAACCGCCACCTGCAGCATCTGGAAAGACCCCAAAAGTACCTCACAAAGAGGATCAAGGGACTCAAGCAGATGCCATATGCTGCCAGGTTAAAGAAACTCCAACTTTACTCAGTCGCATACCACCTACTTCGAGGCGATCTATGCCCGACATACAAAGCTATGTCTAACCCAGAATTAATGGACATGCGCCACCTCAGAAAATCCAAATCCCTTAGAACCATGCGCTCGAGGGATATGAACCTCAGCACAGAGCTTAATAGAACGTGCTGGAGGGACAGATTCATAACACAGAGGCTCCCTTCACTTTGGAATAGAATACCACTCCATGTTAGGCAGAGCACCTCACTGACTCTCTTCAAGAGGAATCTTGATGAGTGGATGGGAGATCATAGATTCACCCCGGGGATTACTTCTGTGTCTCTGCTAGACAGAGGCTCAGTAAACTAACCTTAAATAGGGCATAGCAAACTCAATTCTAAGTAAGGGTGGTGAAAGCCAAACACACTCGGGCTAGGCTTGTAAATGCCCCAGGGCAGATAGCCTAGTATGAACCTATGAACCTACTGTTGTAGTGCGATAAATTAGTTAGGTAGGAGTTCTAATCCCAGACTTGGCATGTTTGTGTGTGTTTGTCTGTCTCTGTCTGTGTAGAGAGCAATACTTTTTAGGGTATTCACACTCCTTACAATTGAAATGCTCTACTTTGACAAGGCTCCTGATGTCATCCACCTAGAAATACCACCTCTGGGTAGGTTGCAGCCCACTAATCTCCATAGTGCATCCTATAACTGCATACTGCTGTAGTGTGATAAGTTAGTTAGGTAGGAGTTCTAGTCCCAGACTTGACAAGTGTGTGTGTGCGTGTCTGTGTGTGTCTGACTGTCTGTGTAGACAGCAATGCTTTTTAGGGTAGTCACATTCCCTACAATTCAACGTCTCTACTTTGGCAAGGCTGCTGATGTCATCCACCTTGAAATACACCTCTGGGAAAGATGTAGCCCAGTAATCTTTGTAGCGTGTGCCATAACTGCATACTGCTGTAGTGTAATATAGAACTCTGGTAGGGTTCTATTCCCACCCATGGCAGTTCTGGATGTTTTGTGTGTGTTTCAATGTCTGTGTAGGGAGCAATGCATTTTAGGCTAGTCACATTCAGTATATTTCAAATGCCCTACTTTGGCAATCCTGCTGATGTCATTCATTGTGAAACACACCTTTAGGGAAGGGGAAATCCAGCAATCCCTGTGGTGTGTCTTATAACAGCATCATGCTGTAGTGTGGTATAGACCTCTGTTAGGGGTTCTATACCCATGCATGTCAGGTGTGGATGTTTTGTATGTGTTTCAATGTCTGTCTAGGGAGCAATGCATTTTAGCCTAGCCACACTCACCACAATTCAAGTGCACTACTTTGGCAATCCTGCTAATGTCATTCATTGTGAAATACAGCTTTGGGGAAGGAGTACTGCAATAATCTCTGTGGCGTGTACAATAACTGTGTAGTCCTGTAGTGTAATAAACTAGTTAGATAGGAGTTCTAATCCCAGACATGACAGGTGTGTGTTTGTGGGGGGGGGGTTGCAAATTTCTTATATGGTGGCCCCAGTATATATCACAATGTCCACAGCAGAGGGATAACAGATGTGAAAAAACCAAGAGGCTGGGGTGCATATCCATACCCATACATGTGACATCAAGGGCAGGAAAACAGAGTTAGCAACCCCAGTATTACCCAGAGAACACTCTCAACCCATGTCTCATACATATACACACACTTGCCTAGGCATCAGCCACTATGTTGGTAGTACACTGCATACTGCCCACTGATAGTAACTATGGAGTGATTGCAGTGGGCTACAGAGGGCATGGCATCCTGTCCATCTGTCCAATAGGCACGTACATGCAGACAGTGCACCCTCTCCATGTTCCCCACTGGACACCTGCAACACCTGTGGTGCCATCAAGTGTGACCCACAGAGGACATACCATGCCTGAAAACATGCCCTGTATGGACAGATGCCACTGTTACCAGGGAATGCAGTTAGCATGCTATCAATATAGGTGCAGGGTAAACCTGCTGTTCATTACCAGTTCCTACCACATGAGGCCAGGGCTGGCACATCTGATGATAATCTGTGTACACAACATGGTCCAGACACCCCAGGTACAGTTCCACATAGCACTGTACATGCATGTGGGAGGTGTGCACATCCCAGACACAGTCCATGTCACAGACTAAGGAACACATACATGGCAAGCAATGCACAGCATTGGCCACACACAATAGTCAGCCAGGTGACTGGATGGTGAACACAATACCCACCTGTGTGGGCAAATCCATAAATGACACCCCTGAATCACAATGCAGACCATTGTTATGTGGCCTGATGCCAAATTATACCAATCACCTAGCCTTGTATAGCTGTCTGGCACAGTCGACCACCATACACCCGTGAAGCAATGAACCCATGTATGTCAGTACTGGCACTGTGTGTGTGTGTGTGTGTGTGTGTGTGTGTGTGTGTGTGTGTGTGTGTGTGTGTGTGTGTGTGTGTGTGTGTGTGTGTGTGTGTGTGCATTGTATGATGCGTATGATCACAGTCACACTCACTACAACCCCCATTGGCATACTGAAGCATGCTTTCTGATGTCAGACACCTCCCCATACCTTTTGCTCATATAACCTTCGTATGACCTCTGTGGTGCATGTGACACCTGCACAGCAATGTGTTATGGCAATCTCACTGGTAATGGGTTGTATTTCTGGCTCTGCCAAGTGTGTCAATGTGTATGTGTCCCTGTGAGCATGTGGCTGTGTTGATGCTGGCACTTGTTCATGCAGACAGACACGTGTACTACACCTACCGTATAGCTACCATATCCCTTTTGCAGATGTCACTCACCATCACATATACATTCTGAGGGATCCTCAACAGTTCTGTGGTGCATCCAATAACTGCATAGAAATGTGATAGTACTACATAGTCATCAGGGGTTTGATACCATGTGCTGGTAGGTGTGTGACACAAACATGCTTAAGTTTTACTCTCCCACCCCTTCCTGACTTGTATTTGCCTCTCTCACTCCCTATCTGGTGGATGTGGAGACCCACACCTGCTTTGCTTAGGCAGCAGCATGTGTATTTTAAGTGATGCTTATTATCAGCTGATGACCTCTGCATGAATTGCAGCCCTCCTCTAGCTGATTGCATGTGGAACAGCTGTGGTAACATTCCCATAGTCAGTTGCATGGAAACGCACTCCAATATCTAGGAACATCATGTTGGTGGTTGGCCTTTTCATTCACTGTGAAAAGGAACTTGATCTGTTGTTTGGCAAACAGCATCTCAGATGGATTGAGGCTTTACCTCTAACAACATACACTGTGGAAACAAGGCAACACACAGGAGGGGGATGTGCCTGACCTGACTACAGACTGTAAGTGCTGCTATACTGCATTTGGAGAAATGTTGGTTTAACAGGGTGTGTGTGGATATGACTGTCCTACATGTTTTAATACCTGCCATGTCAGTGCTATGTTTATGAGGAATCCCCATCTGCAGGGTCATCTTCAGACTGGGCAGTGTGTGGTGCCTTTGGTTTCATGTGTTACCCACAGAGCATCTATCTGTGAACTGCAGAAGGTAGTGTGAGGATTGCAGTCTGTAGATGGTGAAAGCAGTGGCAGTGTACTTATGGTGAATGTCGATAGTGTGTGTATTGTTAATTTGTAATTTGGCCTGTGTATAGACTGTGGTAAATGTCATTGTTCTTGGTCCCGTCCTATCTGATGTTACATGCTGCTCCACTGTATGTTACCGTATCAGCTTACATGTTTGTAGTGCCATACACACATGTCCAATACCACAGACAGGCATTAAGCCACACTGTTTAGCAGCCCAGTATATGTAGGGTTAGTGTGTGAGTGGTACATATGAGGATGGTGTTGAACAAATAGTCCATATACTGTAATATTATGCTAGCTTACCATATGTGGCTGTGGCTGTGTTCACATTGGTTGTGGTTATGCTCTTTCACACAGGTGTATCTTACCCTGTGCTGTGACATGCCTGTACAGCCTGCTATATATGCAGGTACATGTGCATTCCCCCATAAGAGATGTAGGCCATTCTTAAGCCAGTCTGCCTGTAGCCTGCACAGTGCTTTGTTACATGCCTAGCAGCTTAGTGTACTTACTCAGTGAGATGTCATGTACAGATACTTGCCAGATGTATTGCTGCCGGGCCAACCTTGACAGTGATGTATGTCAGACAGAGCAGTGGGATGCTGTACAGATGTATGTCGATATCTAGTGGGTTGCATGTGGCCATGGCACCTCTGTGCCAGCGGTTATTATGTGTTAGGACAGACAGGGGTGTGTGAATGCATAATGTTTGGGGGCAAATTTATGCCAGTCGTTATGTGTTATACCCATCTACATGGCTGTTAACATCCACATTGTCAGGCTTGGTCCACATGTTTTACACTAAGGGGTTCTGTGTATACATCTGGACTGTCCAGAGTGTGTCAGAATGTCCACATATATTGGACAATATCTCTGCAGTAGTCCACAGGAGCATTGCATTCTAGCAGTGGTACTGTACTATGATGTCCTTAGGATGCCTGTCAGTAGCCAATGGCGCACATGTGAAAAAGCAGATATGACCTCCCACACACATCATGTCTGTGAAAACATTCCCTATTACATTAGCAATAGTCTACTAATATACCTGCTATACATACCTGACATCCCCTTGCACTATGAAGTTGGGACTATAGGGGCTGAGGTATGGCTACACTCCATGTTCAGGACATATGGTGAACATCTATGTATATATAATTATCCAGATATCTATATATATATTTACACATATACATATCGACATAAAGATGGGTATGTATATGTACATTGATATACATATACACACCCAGATATATACATATACAGAGCAATATATGCCTACACATATACAGATAGTGATATATATATGCACATATATGTATGGATATCTGCATATATATATTGACAGTAGTAGGTATATCAGAATAGATATGTATGCACATATAGTTATAGATATCTACATATATACCAACATAACTAGGCATATCTGTACACATAAGATGTGCATACATATATAGCTATATACACATATCTATATATACATATATGTATATCTATATATACACATATGTATATATACATATATATATATATATATATATATATATATATATATATATATATATATATATATATATGAAAAGATGTACACATGGCCATATATATGTAGCACTATACATATGTGTATACAGACATATGTATGAGTATACATGTGTATGTACATGTAGACATATATAGACCTATTATATGTATATGACCATATTCCTGTCATGAGTAAATGTCACGGTTGTGTATACCCTCATGCATGTATCTCATCGAATGTATCTGCTATGTGCACATTATGATAAAACAACATGTGATGCAACAGTCATATTAATAACAAGGACTAAACAATTTGGAACTACAGGCAAATTTTCAATACTACTCAATATGTATATTGACAGCTATATTGTTAAAACAACAGCACTCAACAGTGGTCATGGCTTAGTGGTTAATTGCTGTGACTTCAGTGTAAAGGGTCCTGGGTTCAAGACCTGCAAGGGCTGTTCTTTCTGTTACTGGGCAGAACAAGAGCTGTTGGATACAGAGTGGTTAAGGCAGTTTTGAGCAGCTTTAAGCAGTTTTTCACAGGTTTGAGTGGAGCTAAACGGTGCTAAGCTATGGGCAACATGCAGGCACTTGCACAGTGTAGGCAGTGCTTACCAGTGCACAAATCAGCTTAGCTGTTATATTGCAGCAGTGTTGATATTTGCAAAGAATAGCTTAGCCCTGGTAACCAGGACACACAACCCAGTTTGATAACTTGTAATAAGTGTATGTAATGCCATGTACAATACATGCACCTATGTGCTGTCATTACAGTAGCAAGGGGTGTGAGTGTTATGTGTGGGACACCTACAACACAAATGGATAACATTAAAGGGAATGCAATCAACAAGTGTTACTAGCAGCTATAATGCATCATTGCTGGACGGATACACTACCCACCAAATATGCCTTACACTCTACTCCCTACAACATGGTACACTGAAGTACTGTGGTACAGTCACTGTGTGCATCAGAACCATATCAGCCTGTTCCTACATTGATGGTATGATGACAGGGATGTGGTACAGGTATCATCAGATGCACAGGGCATCCTAGTGATAACACATGTACACCTACATCAAAAATGGATAACATTATAGAAACCACAACCAACCAGTGTTGCTAACAGCTATAAGGCATCATTGCTGGACGGTTATGCTACCTGCCAAATATGCCTCACACTCTACTCTCTAGAACATGTTACACTGCAGTACTGTGGTACACTGTTGTACAGTCACCATGTGCATCAGAACCATATCAGCCTGTCCCTGCATCAATAGTATGGATGACAGGGATGGGGCACAGGTATCATCATATGCACAGGGTGTGATGTTGGTTTGCCAGAGGCCGAGGGTGGGCCATACATTTGACACCATGTGTGTGGGTAAGGACTGTACTGCAGGGAGCTGGGCGAGGTGATAGTGGTGTGTGTAGGTATGGGATTGCTCTAGGTGTGTTTGCATAGATGTGTGTATGCATGCACAAAGTTCTGCAATGTGGCTGCCTTGCACAGTTATTTATGGACAGCTGCAAACCACACCCGGCAGGGTGTGCAAATCACTGTCTCCGGCCATGGACACTTAGACTGTGCCTGCCAGGGGTTGCACGGGCATGTCCAGGTACAGGCCTTGATGTGCTACTCTCACCTGCTGATGACATTTGTGCGCTGGTACAAGGTCCCTCCTGGGACTGCGCAGGACCACATGCATGTGGCCTGCTGTGGTGTGGTGTGGACAGCACACCCCCTGTACTGCTGGGGCTGCTACTGCCATTACAGGAACCCCTTGGTGTCCTTGCACGTCCATGTTGACTGCCAGCTGTTGGTGTTGCTGGTCCACGCCCATGCAGGTGTCGCCGCATCCCCACCACATGTTGAAGCATGGACACACCACAGCCGATGAGGGCCATCATCTCATCATGCCATCTATCCGTGTACTTGGTATAAGCATGGATAGCACCTGACAGTTCATGGAGGTCGTCACTTACAGATTCGACAGCAGACCTCTGCAGACTCAGGCCCTGTCTGGTGTAATGTTCAGTATGTACCTGCACCGCCATTACAGCCTGAAACATGCACCTGCTGTTACCAGCTATGTCGGCTATGCCAGGGGCATGATGTCCTGCGGCCCCACCACGAGCACCCTGGGACATCCACCTATGTGGTACCCTGCCTGCCATCCAGCTATGCCTGCTGCGACTGGGCACAGTAGGCATGGTTACCACACTTCCCTGTTCACTGCCACCAAATGCCAGTTGTTCCTCCACTATGGCCACTGGTAATGGGGTATGTGTAGGCACTGAAACTGTGTGCAGGGTTGGGGAGGCTAAAAGGGGGATGTCAAATGTTGGCACAGTGTCGGCCCCTGACAACCTCACCTGTGCCTCAACAGTACTATCATAATCTTCAGTGTCTGTATGGACACCAACATCAGATTGCATGCAGGAGGGACCCTGACCCACCTTGCCACCTGTGGGGGGAAAACAATAAATGCACTTTAAAACCTGTACAGCATTATCTAACAGTACACACACACACACACACACACACACACACACACACACACACACACACACACACACACACACACACACACACACACACACACACACATTTGTAATACCTACCTGTCCATGGCTTTACTGACAGTCCCACGTATATGTCCATGTGTTACCCTATCCTGCATCACACTTGTTAACATATACACATTGATACCACTCATTAACATCATAGTCCTCTAAATGCTCACACAAGTGGCCACAACAAAAGGCCTGTTGCTACTATACCTGCCTGACCTGTGTGTAAGTGGTTTTACATGGCCTCACTGCTGTCATTCGGTATGCACCCTCTGTATGCCTGGAAATGATGTGCATGACCCCTATATGTGTGGGCTACTATGTTGTATCCACAATATCTTGCACTGGTGTGTCATGTGTATGTAATGCTCAGTACATGCCAGATATGCTGCTCCTTCTGCCTATCATGTGACAACTGTAATATTTGGATGCACTCCCTGGTATTGACTTGTACTTCCCGAATGCATCTGTAGAGCTGCATACGTAGGTGACCTCTCTGCTGACTGCAATATTAAGGGTGTACCTGGTGTCTTCCTTCCCTCTGGATGACTGTTCCATGCTACAGACCATATTATACTATTTGTTGTCCTGTGATTACACACATGACAGGTATTCTTGGTGTGTAATGTGGTAGTCCATGTCCATGTACTGCATAGTCCCAAAGGGAGGTACAGCCATATAAACACCCCACAATCACACATGTGCATATATGGCCACCCACACAAACACACACATGCACACACGCTTCCTACATACATCTACCTCCCTCCACTTCAGAGTGACCCTGCAGGCAAACTAACTAACCACCAGGATGCACACACACAGACACACACACACACACACACACACACACACACACACACACACACACACACATACAGGTGAAGTTGCACAATGATAGTATACACAGTCCTCCTATTACCCATCTGCCAACATGCAGAACATATGGTAAAAACAGCATGCAGTTCAGCTATAGTCAATCCATGCTAGCAACAGTATATATGTGTGTGATGCATGTGTTGTGTCACTAGGTGATGCCTCTTCCCGTGGATACCAGTGCATCCATTTGCACAGTATTGCTGTGCACCTGTTCTGCACCCTGACATGTACTGTATGCCACAACTCACAGATGCACAACCCATTGCGGAATGTATAGTACTGTGTCAGTTATGTCAGCTTTACTTCTCACAGCCCCTATGTTTTTCAGCAACACATACCTGGGATGATATGTGGACAGGTGTCATTGGTGAAGGCCAGATGTCTGATTTACAGCTGTCCACATCAACAGACCATGTATGACCATTGCAATATTCTTACACAGACAACCATCAGAGCATACCATGGCTATGGGGGGTGTACACACCTTTATTGATTTGACACACACATCCTTGATCTGACATGGGACCACATCACTGCATATCTTAGCAGTACATGAGCCCAATATGTGACATATGTCCTTACTTTCACATGCAGTGTCTACAGATTGTGTTAGGTGTGCGGCTGATGACAGCAATGCATACACACCATGTGGGCATATGTGTGCACACCCTTATCATGACGGTTTATCGCACCTCTTGTTGTGTGTACTACAGCAGTGACTGCTCCTGGCAGGGGTATAGCAGCATGGGCCATATGCATTTGCCAGTGTATGTTCAGTCTGCCCTACACATGTCCCTCTATTCTGCATTATTGCAATGTCTACTCATGTGCACATCTCATGGTGTTCACACATTGCCAGCACTATTGCTGTGTGGGTAGGGTTACAGCTGCCACAGGTCCTGAACCTGACTATACGCAGATAGAGCCATTCCTAGCATCCTTAGGATCCCTGCTGCAGTACACTGGTGTGTCATACTGAACTCCCCCCCTGCATTCAGCCTTTATGCAGATGCATGACAAGTAAGCCCTACACATGTGTGTCACTTTGCAGTGTCCCATACACTGAACACCGCATGTTGCAGCCTAGACCCAGCTGATAATGTGGACTAATGTAATGCCTTATGCCATAGTGTATCTCTGCAGCAGTTGCCATTCTCCTACAGGTATATACACTGGTGTTGCACTGTATATGGGTGTTCTTCTGAACATGTCACTGCTGTAGGCCATGTCTACCACCAGTATGTTACTCCCTGTGGACACATTCTGCAGTGACATAATGTTAGTTATCATGCAGGTGTCTGACATACCCTTCCCATACCCCATCGTGGTCACCCCTGTGAGATCATGCATTTCACAGCAACAATACTTGCACATGTACAGCATGCATTCAGGGTAGGTGTGTTTGATGTGTGCATGAAATATACCATCACCATTACATGCCCGGTGTGCTGGTAAACATCTACATAAAACATACTCACCAGCTACAGGCTGCTGCCATGGTGGTATCCCAGAGGGACTTACATAAGAGGGTGAGAGATGCAATGTCAGTGGCCACACCTGTGGCAGTATTACAATACATCAATGGTACATTCCCACGGTACTACCAATTATGGACATCTGTTTATCACTACAATGCAGCAACACAATATATCTATGACATGTCAGATATGCATGATCTACCGGTACCAATATGGATGCATACACAACAGTGGTCTACTGATGTGCCCTGTGTTCTTACCTGCACACTTCTCGGCCGGTGTGTGGGTGTCACCCACCTCCACAAAGGAGTCCAGTGGTTGTTGGCTATCCGGACGGGCAGGTGCCACGAGGCTAGCTAGGAGCTCCTCCACACATGTCAGGGGTAGATGGATGGCATGACACCCCCTGCGATTATCTGATCCCCCCGGTCTGCAGCAGAATACTGACAGGCATTGTGAAGCAGGTTGCTGCAATGATGCCGGACCTGCTCATACCTGCGGTTGTGTAGTCCAACATCATTGACCCTGTGGACTAATTTGTTCCACAGGGCGGTCCACTCCTGCTGCTCATATGTGGCCCTGCCAAACAGCACTGGATAGTGCTGGATTAAGTGAGCTATCAACACTTCATTCCCCGCATGGGAATAGGTGGGCAACCATGCATGTGCCATCTTGGCTGAAAGACATAAAGATGGAAAGAGGTCTGAGCAACTCATACAGCAAGGTTACCACAGTTCGTAATACACATCTCTGTCACCTCCCCCCCACTATATCAGCTTCAACAAACTGTACACACAACTCATTAAGTATGGCTACTGCTTACCTACTGGTGGGACAGATATTGTATTGTACCACACTTTCTGCTATCTTATTGTAGCCATGTCCCCTGTGTGGACACTCTCATTGCTGGCCTGTTACATACTATTCACCTGCATGCCATTGTCAGGGCCACTATGGTTCCATATATGCCAGTGGTATGGCTGCTCTGGGATTGCTGCACATCTGACATTCTGTGTTATTTGGGGATATCTATGCATGCTGTTGTACATGTACCGGGATTGTGTAGACTATTACTACCAACATATGTTCTATAACAGTGACACAATAACATGTGTATGTTCTATTGGCCAGCAGACCCACCTCTCCAAACCCATCTGCCCATGGTACCTGGCCACATCACATGTGTGTCCCAACCTGGGGCCTGCTCATGTACTGTTCCAGCAATACTATCAAATGGAACCACCCTGGGGATGTTGTCCCCACCCTCAGGGTACACACAGACATGTTCCTGTCCCCTGAGGTCAGGTCTAGGATATGTTCCATACTGGGCTCCACAGACACATGTGGGATGTGTTAAATCAGTCTGAGGCACCCAGTACACATTTACAGGGCCAACATGCTCCTCCTGCTCAGCTTACAGACCAGGCACCTACAGGATGGGGAGTGCTGTTGTGAGTAGCAGTGGGTAGGAGGCTTGTTCCCATTGTGCCCATACTGGGGCCCATGGGGCATCCACATCACAGACCACACACACCATCCATGGTGTTTACCCACCACATGTGTCACATACCACCCCTGTAGACTGTACTCCATATCTACCAATCCTGATCACCTAAAAAGTGTACATGCCATACTTCCCCATATTCCCATTGCATACTTCACAGACGGGGACAATGTGGTCCCAACAAGGGACTAACCTGTGACATACCCGGCCATGTTGCACACACTGCCAGCTGTAGATATCTGTGTGTATTGCTATGTGTGCTGGTGCCTCACACATAGCATGCATCACTGTGGTAGTAATATAGGGGACATGTCTTTACATACATATTTGTTTGTGTGTGTGTTTGTAAATATGTAGACATGTGCATATAGGTATATATCTATATATGTGTAGATATATGTGATGTATATATGTGCACATATATATGTCTACACATGGGTATCTGTATATTTGTGGACATACATGCTGATATACATATATATCTTAATATATTATATGTGTGACATATGTACACATATGCATACCTGTATGTGGAGTACATTCAGACATCTGCTCTACAATCTCACAACACCTTCCTGCAAAGCTGCACTGTTCTGCCTTGCTGCAACACAGACAGGTGCCACATATGGACATGGCCTGACATTAGGGGGGTATATATAGGACTTGATTGCAGGTGACCCTATTACGCACCTATGGCATTCTGGCATGCTACATTACAGATTAACCTGAGTATCCTGCCAGTGGTGGGCCATGGCTGCCACATGTCCATCATAATGGCATTACTTCCACCACCAGCTATTGGCCACGTAATATACATACTTCCCATTACACAAGACACACTATGATGGCTTACATCTTGTCAATGAGTGCTGACCTGCAGAGTTGATGTCTATGACCCACTACCCACAGGGACAGACACTACTGTCCATAGCAGTTGTTCAGTTGAACATCATCATAACAACACATGATGGCACATATAAATCATTCCATATCATCTATCTCATTATTATGGACCGGATACTAAATTCTATTACATGTATATATACTTACTTCTCTCTCTAGCTCTCTCTCTCTCTCTCATAGTGTAAGTAGAGTTGTGTTATGATTCGTATAGTACTGGTGTTAAAGGGTTTGTGTGTACATACTAGTTTACCTTGGAATGCAGTCTGTCTGAATAGCTCTCAACTGTGGGCCTATCCTCTTGGTGGCCAGAAGTGTGCCTATCATGTTTAGTCTGCACATCCATTTATGTTTCTAACATCAAATCCCTGACTAAGGGTATGTTGCAGACTATCCTGTAACACCAGCGACTTGCTTAGTGTATGGCAACAGTTTTCCACATATGGGCCTGTGTCCCAGCCTCTGTCCTCCACCTACATACCAAACTTTGCACATATGACATGCTGTCAGGGGTTTCTCTGTAGTGGGCTGTGAGTATATCACACTACCATTGCTGCCATCAGTCCACTAATGTTGTATCCCCCACACATACGGTGGGAGTTGTTAATATATGTGTGGGCTTCACCTACACAATACTTGTATGCCCTTATGCACTCCAGAGGCCAGTATATGTAACAGTGGTATATGGCCCTGTATTATTGAGTCTGAGGGGGAGGCACCATACATAACTAGGCTGTTACAAAATGTGGGGGTGTCAGGAGTAAGCTGCCTTAAGGTATCTGGATGTAGAGTACTATACACATCACCTATATTTACATTACTTACATAAAATGGGTTAATGCAGACCTCCTGCTGCCTCCTGCCATACAGACTGTTCTTTTTGTCAGTGTGCTTATGATGGTGTCAGTTATGCCTTATTATGCAGCAGTTACATCCCATTAGGTCAACTGAAGTCTTTAACAGCTAGTGATTGTGTACAGAGTGTAGGCAGAGGCTGCTGAACTATACACCTGCGTTACTTACTGTTGATTGCCTGATATCATGTGGCCCAGTCTGACATAACTATAGTACAATTTGAAGAGCTTGGCCTGGGCAGCAACAGTTGTGAACCTCTCCAGACTACTGTATTAGTACAACTGTTTCACAGTTGCATTACTCTATTTATATGGATGTCAGTGTCTGAACAGCTATATGACATGGCATATACAACTGTAATAGTACACAAATAAAGGTTTTCCATTTCTGCAAACCTGTGTGTGGTGCTTTATCCTATGACCTCTCTGTGGGTATATGTTGCAGGCAACAATTATCATTTGTATGGGTGGCTCATACAATGTCCAGTTGTTAAGGTGTTAACTGTTGGCATAGTGGCTGTTCCATATTGTGTGCACCTTCTACATATGTATCTTACTGTACATATCTCTGCGTGTGTATGTGTAGTCACATGTATATCTGTGTGTGTGTATATATATATATATATATATATATATATATATATATATATATATATATATATATATATATATATATATATATATATATATATATATATATATATATATATATATATATATATATATATATATATCCCAGAATTACAAAAAAATGAAATGCTGTGGAGTACTGGGCGGTACCAGTCATTAGCGGACGGAGTTCTGTGACCTTACTGAAAGTTACTGAAAGCTCATTTGGTTGAAAATGAAATATAGCCCTTGCCCCACTGCAGTGTGACCCTGGAGTGAGAATAGTAAGTAAAGGGGGTGTGGGGGGCCAGGTCCCCACAATGAGGGGTGTGGGGAGCCCCCCACATTTTATAAGTAGTTTTTACTGAACATATATATTTTAATATCTTTTTAAAAGATACACCTTCAAATAACAGTGAACACACTACAATTATGTGGGGGATATGCCCCCCACACCCCCCATTGTTGGGGGCTTTACCCCCCACCCCCTGTTAATTAATATTCTCACTCCAGGGTCGCACTGCAGTGGGGCAGGGGTTATATTTCATTTTCGACTAAATGAAATTCGACCAAATGAGCTTTCATTGAAATGAGCTTTCAGTGAAGTGTGCTGCCTGAAATCATTTTCGACCGAATGTAGACCCATATATATATATATATATATATATATATATATGTATATATTTATATATATATATACATATATATATATATATATATATATATATATATATATATATATATATATGTATATTTGTATCTGCATATACTTGTCTGTGTATATGTATCCTGGGGATGTTGATAGCTTCCACATTGTACATTTCCTATGGGAGCCAGACTGTACTGCATGATATGTTAACAATACCAGCCTGACATCATACAGGTGGTATGTAGTACTGTTAACATCGTGTGTCCATGTCATGTCAGGTCCTGGTTATGGGATCTGTAAAACTTGGTAGTGTATTGCAGGGCGGATGTGTTTGGCTGTGGGGGTATACCTATTTGTACAGGACGTATATTGTTTGTTGCCTCTCAACCCTATTAACGATGCATGTGGACATATATGTTTTAGTTAATCTCCCATTTTTATCTACAGATGTATGTCTATATATACCTATATAGATATATATATATCTGCTTACATATATATAACTATGTCCGTATATTCCTACATAGATATATATCTGCTTACATATATGTAACTTGAAGCCAAAAGAAGAATGGTAAGACACTGCTATGTTTCGTCAGTCTTTAATAAAAACACAGATTTCCAAGGATAAGCACTTTCGGGTAACAACCCTTCTTCAGATAAAATAAAAGACATTCTATTCATCAATTTAAACTAACATCCAGCCAATGAGCAATCAGTAAACTACCCGCCTTTTCTGAAGGGCGGGCTTCATAGGTACCATATCATTAAGACCTGGGCTCCTATGAGCCATCAGCTCTAAAATCCATTTAGATTCTATGGACTCCGTGAGAAGTTTAACATCACCTCCCCTGTTATTCAGCCTTACATTAACTATGGCTCTAAATTGAAAAGTATGTGTGGGATTGGTTTCAACATGCCTGTAGAGGGCATTGTGTACATCCTTATTTCTTATAGAGGACAGGTTTTGAAGCACCCTCACCTTAAACATGTTGTTAGTTTTTCCCACATAGAAACCAGCACACTGTAGGCATTCTGCCATGTAGATCAGGTTAGTGGTCCTGCATGTGGCCCTAGCCTTCAAATTGAAAACCCTACCACTGACTGGATGCCTAAAGGTGGTATCCCTGCTGATGTATGGGCATACCTTACAGATTCCACATGGTGTACTACCTGCTGTTTCCTTAAAAGGTTTTTTGGTTAATGTTTTGTCCCCACAGAGTATATCTTTTAAATTTTTATTCCTCCTATACCCAAAACTAGGACTCTCTCCTATTATGCTCCTTAATTTGCTGTCACTCCTTAAGATATTCCAATTTCTATTAACTATATCCCTTATATCTCCAATATTGCTACTGTAAGTGAAAAACAGTTTAAGGTTATCTGATTTAACATTTGTTGTGATTGGTACCTTCACTTCACCTTCCATACATCTGAGCCATGGTTTAAACTTGTTATTCCTTTGTTGCTTGCTACTATCTACCATCTTGTTAACTAATCCCTCTCTATAGCCCCTATCTCGAAAACAATGTTTCAAATTGGTCACCTCCTTTTCATATTAGGCATCCTCCAGGCATAACCTGGATGTCCTGCTGATCTGCCCCTGAACAATATTGGGAAATGTAAAACGAGGGTGCATGCTATCATAACACAACAAGGTGTTCTTCCAACAATCCTTCCTATGTAGGCTGGATGAAAAACCTTCCTTGGTTTGTGAAATGCATACATCAAGGAAGTCTATCTTCGTATAAGAGTATTTTACAGTAAATCTAAGGAATGATGTGGTGGAATGTAAATATATAACAAACAACTCTAACAAAACAGAACTCCCTCTCCATAAAATAAAAATATTATCCACAAAACGGGTATATGTTTGTATATATTGCATCCATTCTCTGTTGTTGAAAATGGTGACCTTTTCCCAATATGAGAGGACAAGATTAGCATATTGTTAGCGCAGGGGCTGCCCATGGCTACCCCCTGAGCTTGTCTGTATGTCTGTTTTGCTCCAATGAACACATTGTTTTCCAGGATGATGGTCAATAAAGTCCTAACCAAGGCTATCTTCTCATCAACCTCACCCAGATCCCTCAGAAGTTCTCCTATGGCATTAATACCATATTCGTTGCTAATCACAGTAAACAAACTGTGAACATCCAGTGTCACCATCAAGAGGCTATCCTGTGGTTTAATGTGATTTACCTCACCTACAATCTTCAAAAAACCACCCATATCAGTTAATACACTGGTCAATCTTTCAACATATGGCCTGAGAGTAAACTCCAACCAAATGGAGACATTCTCCATGACCCAACCTCTACCCGAAACTATGGGCTGGAGAGGTGGGTCAATAAGGGATTTATGAATCTTAGGCAGAGCCTTAAAAACTGGTGTAACAGCAGTCTCTATCCATAAAAATTTAAACAAATCCTCACTGATTTTCATGTCAAATAGTAGCTGTTTCAAGCAATTATGTACCTTGTCTACCAATAATTTGACACCAAGTGGATTAATCGGAATGTATGTGCTCCTATCTGATAATAGTTCTTGTATTTTGTGTTCATAAAAAACTGTATCAAGCACCACCACTGCACCTCCTTCATCAGCCATATTTATAATTAAATCTTTGTTGTTACTCAAATCTTGTAAGGCTTTCTGCTGAGCCCATGTTAAATTATGGAACCTATGAAATTGCCCTGTCTGAAAATATTTCAGCAGGTCTTGTTCACAGCTGTTAATTTATTGCTGTCAGGAACTTCTTCAGAACTCATACAACTTGTTTAATACATTCAGTATAAATGGAGTGCTCACAGGAATAATTTAAATTATAAACAGAATAAAACAACCAATGGTATACTAACTTTTGTTGAATAGCCTATAGAAAGCTGTATGTAATGAATACGACCCAATAATGTTTGGACCGTGTATAAACCAATGATTTCATGTCTAAGCTACATGCAAGCCAATACCCTGTTAAAGCAAATACATATTCATACAGTAGAGAATTGCGAATAATATTCACAGTGACTACTACTTCCACCATTCAGATGAATCATTTGTTTGCCCAGCGTAAAGCACATTTTATATTTAAAGAGTCATTCAGACCTGGAAATGTTTCTGAGTTCAGCAGTAATTGCCAGCTAAGTTCTTTTAGCTCCAATAATGTTTCACAATCACCAAAAATTGTCCCACTTGCTCTAAAATAATAAACTTAAAACCTGTAAAATTATTACATAGCATGCTATGTTTTCCCAGTGCATTACTGCTGTCTGAATGTCTTATAGCTGACAAATTTTCCTTCACTCTGTCTGACAATCTTCTGATTGTTTTACCCACATAAAACGCCGTGCAGGAGTTGCAAATAGCGGCGTACACTACGAACGTCGAGTGACAGTCAAAATGTTTGTAGAATTTGACTGTTAGATTACAATGTCTGAAAGTGTATTCATTCCCTGTTCGCATGTGTGGGCATACTATGCATTGCCCACAGGTGTATATGCCTCTCGGTTCATCATTTGTTTGGGGTGGTTCCAAGTAGAAGTAAGGTTTGTCTTTTTCAAAGGACATTTTAAGTGTCGTGGTACGCTTATATGAAAATTTAGGATGCTGTCCTAATATGTTGCTAAGGTTCATGTTAGCTTCTATAATGTTCCAGTTTTTTTCTCTAGGATTTGCCATATGGAACGCATATCCCTGCTGATGGGAAGTGGATAGCTGCAGCTTCTGTCTGTTACTTCCAAGGTGCTTTGTGTGTTATTGGAAATGAAGCCATGTAAAATGATTGGTTTGTGGCTGTTATGCCTTTGTGCTGCTACCTCAGTGAAAACTTCATATATTAACTGTGCTGGGTAATGTTTCTTTTCAAACAAACATATATATATATATATATATATATATATATATATATATATATATATATATATACATATATATATATATATATATATATATGTTGTATCTGTTTAGATATTAATATATTTACACACACGCACACATCTAAATGTTGAATTACATTCTCTATTCTATTGACTGACTGGGCTGGATGATATGTTTTTGAAAACAGTAGGGTTATTCATATTTGACATGGCTTAGTGGCAAATCACTTTGGCTATGAAATGCAGGGTCCTGGGTTCGAGCCTTGTAGAAGCTGTTTGTTTTGTTGCTGGGCAGAACATGAGCTATTGGATACAAAGTGATTAAGGCACTTTAAAGCAGTTGTAAGCAGGGTTGAATGGAGGTAAGCACTGCTAACTTCCGGTTACAGTTTCTTATACTCAGTTATCTTCTAAATTGCCTAACCTGTGTAGGCATAGTTTACCCCCATGCAAACAGACTTGAACCCACTTACTGCTGCTTAAAAGTGCTTACCCTTGCTTACCCCCATGCTAATTTCTTTAAAAGAAAAGAAAAAGGGGTTGATAGGAATGTGGTGAAAAAAAGGGGCAAAAAGAGGGAAAGACAGTAGGGAAAATAGCCAGTGATGTGCAGGAAGGGTGTAGTGAAGCTCCATAGGTGCCAATTTCTTCTACAGCAACAGATATGCATATACACCTCATTTGGACGTAGATTTTGACACTCAAACCCCTGGGAGGGGGTGCAGACAACTAATATAAGTTGTGATGCCAATTAGACCAAATTGCACGTGCCTAGTGGACACGTGTGCAAAATGAACAGCTATGTATCAGGTGAGATTTTGTTGTGGGAACAGATTGCCCTTTTTTTTAAAGGTGAGAGTGGGATGTTGGGGAGGGGTAGTAGGTATATTTGGGAAGATAAATTAGGTAGGCTGACAGACAAGACAAACAAGACGCATACAGGGGTGGTGTATGACACGTGTGGGGTAAACACCTTGATGGGGAGGGTTGTTGGGTAATTGGAAGCCCACAAGCCCCCAAGTGGTAACAGTGGGACTGAGGTCCCCACCCATGGGCAGTCACCACTGCACCTTCACAGCCCCAAAGGTGGCTGTGTGGGGGGCTGAGTTGCAGAGCCAGGCTGACTCTCTAATCACGACATGTGGCCCTTGAGCTGGTGTAGAAGATCACCAAACTGCTGGTTGATCTGTCTACACACCATGACCCCGACCTGGCAATGGGTGACTGGTGCCTGTCCGCACCCATAGGTTCATAGATTAGTACTAAGCTAACTGCCCTTGTGAGCCATTTTAAGCCTAGCCAGTTATCCCTTGTGAGACTCAAACCCTGCACCGTGTGTTTGTAAGGCAAACACCTTAACCATTACGCCACCCTCCCACCCTCCCACTCCCTGGGGGGTGAACCCCATCCCCCGAGGTGGTTCCACCCGAAGGTGGTGCAGGACCAATGGACAGGGAGGTCCCGGGTTGGGCCTCAGACATGCTGGTGCCCGGTGCCACGGCCAGCTGAGGTGGGACAGGTGGGTCCGCTGGGACCGGCCTTTCCAAGCGTGCAATAATGTTTAGATTTCATTATCTAATGTGGGTTAGTAATAGTCAACACATTCCAGGGTTAGGTATAACAACATGCATAGATATTGCCATTAACCCAGACACCAGATACGGAACAGTTGCATAACAAACAGAACACATGCATATATGGGACCACAGTGGCAATAAGAACAGCATGCAGGTACATTGATGGGACCATGCCACCAATGTTGGAATAATTCCATATAGCACATGCATGGGAACCATTAAAATATTTATCAAACAATTGGACATTATCAGAACATAAGTCTCATTACATACCAGTTGGGGTGGGTATGTTGATTATTGTTGGAGATATGGTGGGGGGAGAGAAAGATGTCAGTTAACAACTAGTATATTTCTGTAGTCCACATTGCTTTCCTAGTCAGTGCTGTTATCTGTACCTTACAAGTCTTACTACACTACTGTATAGCTTTAGTTTAGACAGTAATATGGCTGTTGTCATCATTACACATGAACCAGTTTTACCTGCAGTTTACACCTCTTACCTGGCATACCTGTGGAGGGAATGTTTATTAACACTAACTAACTGTTTCTACACATACTCCCAGATTCTGGGTTGATGTTGTGCACATAGATATCCAACTCTTTCTGCACAGACTCTGGCCATGTGTTGACCACATGCTGGTCTGCCAGGACATATCTAGAATATTGTCCTCTTCCACCTTTAGTGACCTGACACACACACACATATACATGCTTTCCTACACAGTCATATTATGTAGCACAGTGTGGGTGAAAGTGACCCGTGAGACTTTATTATTCAGAGAAAATGCAACACTCACAATTCCCTACAATACCAAAGTGAACAGTACCAGTACAGGTTATAATGGTCTGTATTTCTCAGCACAGTGTTCGTATCTGATGTACCTGTGGGTGCAATGTTTATTAGCACTACCTGACTGTTGCCACACAAAGTTCCGGATTACACATTAGTATTATGCACATACATCTCACTCTTTTACTGTACACACTCTGGTCACAGCTTGACAACATGGGAGTGTAGATAGGACATACTTGAAATATTACTCTCCTAACCATTTTTATATTCCCTGTTTGCTGGCTAAATATCTGGGATCGTCTCACAGACTTACCAGGGGGACAGGAGGACAGGCAGCAGATATGGGCCCATATACTGGATATTCTGGCCTCATCTGTACAGTTGTGGGGTATGATTCTGTATGCAGCCTACTTCCACTTCCAGGATTCAGACGATGGCTGTGTCTGCTACAACTTAAACACTGTCCATCACAGCTGTGTCTGCTATATAGATATTTCTGTATATTTCCTATCTGCTTTCTGTCTTATTAATCCCCTGTACTTTTGCATTCTGACCTTGTATTACAACATAGGTTCATAGGTTCATACTAGGCTATCTGCCCTGGGGCAATTATAAGCCTAGCCCAATTCTGTATGGCTTACGCCACCCCTTGATTTGAGTATACTGTGCCCTTTTTAAGGTTTAGTTTACTGTGGCTCTGTCTAATAGTGACACGGGAGTAATCCCTGGGACAAACCTACAATCCCCCATCCACCTATCGAGATTCTTCTTGAAGAGATTCAGTGAGGTGCTCTGCCTCACATGAACTGGAATTCTATTCCAGAGCGAAGGGAGCCTCTGGGTTATGAACCTGTCCCTCCAGCAAGTTCTATTTATTTCTGTGCTGAGGTTCAAGTCCCTCGAGCGTGTGGCTCTAAGGGATTTAGATTTACTGAGGTGGAGCATGTCCATTAATTCTGGATTTGACATAGCTTTGTATGTCAGGCATAGATCGCCTCAAAGTAGGCAGTATGCAACTGAGTAGAGCTGGAGTTTTTTAACCGAGCAGCATATGGCATCTGTTTGAGACCCTTGATCCTCTTGGTGAGATACTTTTGGGGTCTTTCTAATTGCTGCAGGTGTCGGGTAAGGTACATCCCAAAAGGGGCATTGTATTCGATGATGGGCCTGATGAGGGATGAATAAAGGGGCACGATTACCTCTCTTGATCTAGATGTGAAACCCTTCGTGATGATGTGGGCTATGTAGAAGGTCTTTCTAACCACTTTGGCAATGTGGTTTTCAAAGGAGAGATTGCTATCAACTTTATTTATTTATTTATTTATCATTTGTTGACCGGGAAAGTCCGACTAGGTTCCACTTGGGTCCCCAGGTCCCTAATAACTTTCTCTGTACTTAATGGGTTTCCGCCTATGTGGTAATTTGTGGGCACATTGTTTTTGCCAAAGGGTATGACTATACATTTTTTGGCATTTAGCTTTAAACCATGGCGCTGGCACTAGTTATCTGTCTCTGTGAGACCTTTTTGAAGGATGTTTGTGTCAGCTGGAGAGTTGATTATGGTGCCCAGTTTGCAGTCGTCTGCGAACTTGGTGAGCCGTAGTCCTCCCACGTTTGCCTGTACCTCGGAAAAGTATATACCGGACAAGAGTGGTCCCAGGACAGAACCCTGTGGGATGCCACTTGTGACCGGTTTTGAGTCGGACATGGCTCCAGCAACTCTCACTCTGTGGGTTCTGTCTTTGAGAGAGTTTGCGACCCATCTTGTGACATAGGGGTTTATATTTAAGCTGGATAACTTATCTATGATGCCCGAGTGGGGTATTGTGTCAAATGCCTTTGCAAGGTCCAGATAGGCTGTGTGGACTACCTTCCCTTCATCTATGGCTTTGGTTACTGTTTCGAAGAAGTCAACCAGGTTCAAAAGGCAGGATCTGCCCTTGACAAAACCAAACTGGGTAGGATCTAGTGTCTGTAGGTCCCCAATATCTTTGTTTATGAGCTCCATGATGATCCTCTCCATAGCCTTGCAGACTAAGCTAGTCAGGCTTATGGGGCGATAGTTTCAGGGTCCAGAGGCTCTACCTTTGTGGAGTGGGACCACTGTTGCTGTACGCCATTCTGTGGGCACATATCCTGTAGTGAGGCTGAGATTGTATAGCTGTTTTATTTGAGGGATTAGTTCCTCTTGGAGTTCATGTTGGACACAACCTGGGACGCCATCTGGTCCCATGGAAGCAGTGTTTTTTGCTTTGGATAGGGCAGCCTTCACCTGAGCATCAGAGATGTTTGGGAGGCAGCCCTCTGCCGGGATAGATACTTGCTCTTTTTGGGGGGAGGGGATGGAGAAGTTTGCACTGAACCTGTCTGCCAGGATATTGGCGATGTCTGTGGTTTCAGTGTATTTTTTGTCATTTAGAATCAACTCAGAACAAGTCTGGGAGTTGCATCCCAGGTTTCTAACATAACTGAAAAAGCCTTATGATTGTCTTTGGTGTCCTGTGCAATTTTTCTCTTGAAGCTGGCCTTGGAGGATTTTATGAGGGGATCGTAATTTTTTGCTAGTACCGATCAGAGATGCCTTTCCTATTAGGGATTTTGCTCTATCATGTAGTAGCTTCCTCCTTCTGTTGTACAGTTTATTTATGGCAGGGGTCCACCACACTGGATGCCTGCCTTTGGATGATTGGGTCTTGGTTTTGTTTGGGATAGCATGATCCATGCATTCCTGGAGATGTCCGTAGAATGCGTTTATATATGATTCTGCAGTTTGGGCCGTCGTTTCCACTGGCCCTGGGGCCTTGAAGGATTCCACTTCAGTTTTGAGAAGTGAGAAGTTTGCTTTTGAGAAGTTTTTCACTGTGGTTTTCTGGGCTGGGGGTGGGGTCGGGATGTGGACATCCAGTGAAATTAATTTATGGTCTGATCTTACCATTGAGGGATATACTTCTGGTGTGGAGCATAGAGTCCCCATGTTGGTAATGATCAGGTCTAGTATGTTGTCCCCTCTTGTGGGAGTGGTGACTAGTTGTTCCATAGCATTTGAGTTTATAATTTCCAGGAACCTTTGGGCTAAGGTGCTGGGGCTTGAGTAGTGCTCCCAGTCAATGTTTGGGTAGTTGAAGTCGCCCAATATAATGGTGTTCGGAGAGATCTTCTTCATGTTCTCCAATGTTTTCAGGAAAGCCGAGTGGGATTCCTGACTTTGAGAGGGTGGTCTGTAGGATGCTATAAACTGAAAAGCAGTCTTGCCCACTGTTAGTTGCACATGGATGGTCTCCGATACTTTGTGCAATGCCACTAACCTGGAGGTGTGGATATCCTTGATAAATATAGAAACTCCCCCTCCTTTTGTGGTTCAGTCCGGTTTTGGGGCCAAAAAGCATGATATGAGGTATAGCCTGGTAGTGCTGGGGTGCTCTCTGGAGCCTTGAACCAGGTTTCTGTCACTGCACAGATATCGATGTTCTCCATACTGAGGAGAGCTTTGAGTGCGTGCATCTTGAGGTTAAGACTTCTGGCGTTTAGCAGCATTACCCTTAGTTTCTCTTATACAGATTTCCTAGACAGTTATATGTTGTAGGACAGTGTGGGTGACAGTGATGTGTAATACCTCATTATTCAGAGCAACTGCATATCATTCTTGTATTTCTGGGCACAGTGTTGGTATCTGACAGACCTGTGGGAAGAATGTTTATTAGCACTACCTGAATGTTCCCACACACAGTACCAGGTTCCACATTACTATTATGCACATACATCTCACTCTGTTACTTGGCACACTCTGACCTCAGCTTGACAAGCTGGGGTGTAATTGGGAAATACGTGGCTTCTTAGTCACATAAGGTATTGTGAGTTGCTAGTGTGCCAGCTTTGTTCTCATAGCTGTGTGTCAATCAGTTGTATTTCCTGTTTGCTGCCTATACATCTGGGATCATCCCACTGATTTCCCAGGGGGACAGATTGATAGGCAACAGATATGGGCCACTTTGCTGGACATTCTGGACATATCTGTATAGTTGTGGGGTATGATTCTGTATGCAGACTACTACCACTGGCAGGATTCAAATCGTGGCTGTGTGTGCTAAAAAAACAACAGTTCACATCTCGGTTGCATGTGCTATTCGGTTTTTGTTGTCTGCATCTTCCCTATTTACTGTCTTTGTGTCTCTCAGTTGTACTAAATGGCCTCTGGGGATTACATTTGTCATATACAGGCATTCCTGTGCATTCAATTTATGGTGCACTCTATGGGTAACAGTGCTTAATACAACAGTACTATTACATGATTGCAAATCTACATTACCATATGATACCAGAATATACACATGCAGTCCAGCAGTTAGACCTGTTTTGTCAGGCAATTACAATTTAATTAACATACAAACAATATGAGACTCCTCCTGCCATATTCTCTAGTGTATGCAGTGCTTGTCTTGAACAATACAGGTTTTATACAGGCAATTAATTTACTACTACTTTTATTTTTATTTCATTAGACAGTAAATGCATCAGTATTACTGACCTGCCTCACATTGCAACCTTGTCAGGCGACTGATGTGGGCCTCCTGGTTCGCGACCCTCTCCACTGCAGCTGTGGGGGACATAAGAGGAATATTTAGCCATACCTATCCATGATATACCTGAGCTGGCAATTATTACACACATACTGGGGTGATACTTACACATGGCTGGAACATCTCCTGCCGCTCTAGCCTCTTGGAGCCACTACTCCAAGAGGTCCTCCTTATGCCACTTCACATCAGCATAGTGGTGCCTGACCTGCTCACCAGTTCGGGGTATGTCAGTGGCACTGGTGAGGCCGTGGGTGAGACGGTCTCAGGCCTCCACCTTATATTGGGAGCCCTGGTACTGGCCTGCAGCAGTCTCTGATTATGGTCTTTGACAAGGTGTCCTGCCATGACCTTGGACTCCTAGATGCACCAGCACTGTGTCCGAAAGCGCACACCTTCTCCCCTTACTGCCATAGTGCCTGCAAGGGGTAGCTACAACTGGTTATGTGATGTATTTCCGCCTCTTGGGTTTAAGTAGGGCTGATTTCCCGCACTTTTCCATGATTGGACGGTTTTGAAAAGGCTAAGCTATGGGCAAACCTGCTTACCTAAGTTTGGCATTGTTTAAAGGGGTATACCACTGGGCACTATGCGTTAGCTGGCCTGCACATTGCTTACACCTCCTACACTGGCCTGTGCAATGCTTAGCGTTGTTTACATTAGACTTTGCATTATAATTCCTTTTGCATTGAGTTATTATTCATTATACCTTATATGTATGCCTAGTATCCATGATTAATGTGTATGCACACTCTCTGGGGTCCTTGTATTTTATTGGGGACTTCAACACTCTATTACAATTACACCTGACTTCTGTGCTTACTGCTGTACTCCAGTTCACATATTTATGTTAATTAATGGGTTATGGCACATATGACTGTATACTGATTCCTTTCACAGGTTCAGTTTGGTTTTACTATGGTGAAGATTTGTTTTCTGATACCTCATTCTTCTGTACTACTGTGATGCCTTGGTGGTTAACTATTGTGACTATGGTGTACAGGGTTCTGGGTGCGAGACCTGCATGGTTGTTTATTTTGTTGATGGGCAGAACAAGTGCCATTGGATACAGAGTGATTAAGGCACTTTTGAGCAGTTGTAAGTGGGTTTGCATGAAGGTAAGCACTGCTAACCTGCCATTACATCTACAGAGAGTTAGCTTTAGGACTGCATAACCAGTGCAGGCATTGCTTACCACCATGCAAATGGGCTTAAGCCCATTTACTAGTGCTTATATATGCTTACTACTGCTTATTTGTGCTTAAACCTGCTTAGAAGTGCCTTATTCATTATGACACTTACACCTTACATGTGCATTTACTGCAGTACTCTAGTTCATAAAAATATGTTATTTAGTGGGTAATGCAACATACATATTACTCATAATGTGCTTTGCCATGGAAAATGGAATCTGCTGTAGTGGGACTCGAACAGGGAATGCCTACTCATAAAGCGAATGCTCTGTCCACAACACTATTGCTATGATGCCTCATTTGCATATATCTTCCTTGTTATCCTCTTCACCCATTTAAGCTGCATTAACCATAGCTAAGCAGTAGCCACACCCACGCACCTACAATTAGCTTTCATGGGATTTAAAAATAAAATAAAAATGTTTGTTCATTTTATTTATGTGTGCTTTTGTTGCTGTTGTACACATGGGGACTGTTGGTGGGGACATGCAGACACCTATGAGTGGTCTCGCTCATTTCTGACCCCCTTCTGCTGTTCTTCATTGCAGGGGGTGTGTATATTCTGAGAGTTCTGCTCTTAGTTACACCCCCTGCACTCTTACATGCTCAGTGTAAGCCTAGGAGCTCAGGCAGCGTGCCTCATTACTATGCATGGCGTGCTGCCATCCTGCTCCTAAATGTCTGTCTTCGTGCAGGACTAAGCTAGTCCTGTACGAAGGAATAGTAAATCGTGGTGATTGTCTCAGCCATATGGGCTTTGGTTTTTTGGAATTTCGAACATCTGTAGGGGACCCATATAAATATATATATATATATATATATATATATATATATATATATATATATATAAATATATATATATATATATATATATATATAAAACGCATACTGCATTGTTTTGAAAGAAAAGAATGTAATATTCTTGTTACATGTGCCATAAGGGATGCAAACATGCATGTGCCTATTCAGATGAACTCAATGAAACATAATACTGTGAAGGAAATATGCCAATAACCACAGGTATATAAATGAGTAATAACTGAGAAGAACAAAGGGTTGTAATAGGAAGATTCTGTTATTTATTAGCTGGAGTTAAGATCAATGCAGTTACAACATTATATAATTTTAGAAATTATATTTTAAAAAGTATGAAGCCACACATTTTTTTATGTTTACACTAAAAACAAGTGAAATGTTCATGTTATATGTAAATTAAAAGATTCAGGGTTTGATTCCTAGCTAACCGGTGACTATCTAACGCATAAGGAGTTAGGTACTTGTAGTATATTTTATGCTCTAGTAAAAATATTTATTTTGTGTCATGAAACCACAAATGATGTTTTCATGCTTATTCCAGAGCTTATGAAGTGAAAGGCTTTAAGCATCAGTAAAAAAAATAGCTATATATATGGAATCCTTCAATTGTGTAGATGGTGGTAACCAACAGATATCGGTAACTGGTAATTGGTTCAAACCTATGGTACCTAATGTTTTGTAAATACATCCAGATCATCCCACACATATGCATGTGTGAAATTTCACAAAAAAGTAATTTTTCTTGAAATTACAGAGAACTGGATACGATAACATTCTAAAGGCAGTTTTCATGTTCAGATTTTTTCTGGTTTAATTTTTCCAAGTCTTTTGAGTTTCGAATACCATGACAGGAATGGACCCATTTCCTAAGTCAAAGTATGATTAAGTTTGTAAAATTAGTATTGTTTCAGTCTTTGATATATTGTTAGCCAAAAGTGCTATTTGCACCACCTGCAATGTGCCCAGAACTGACTCCTTCTGCAGTTAATATGGAGTTACATGTATCGGTGGCATATCTAAATAGGACTGCAAATTCTTTTTTGAGACCCATTGCTCTATTCAGCTGTCTGGGTATCCTTCCATGTTGCCCTCCTTTCTGCTTACAAATCTTGTTATTTGATGAGCTTGTGTCTCTGGATAAGTAAGACACTATAATCACTGGGCGTAGCAATTTCAGTGATCGATGCTACTTTTGTCTTCTTTTTCTGGCATACTATATCTGGTTTTCTTCATTTATTCTTGGAACTGTAAGTAACGAGTCATCACATGTGATATAAACTTCATCATTCTCTGTAATGCTTTGTGTCTGATGTTTCCCAGCTACTTCATTTATTTAACATTTGTTAACCAGGAAAATACAAATTGGAACAAAGCCAATTTTCAGCGGAGGCCTGGAAAGAAATGCTCCAGATGCATGTCTTTGTGATGTGGGAGGAAACCGGAGCACCTGGAGGAAACCCACACGAATACAGGGAGGACATGTTGTCTCCACACAGAAGGCACTCCGACCGAGAATCGAAGTGGAGAACCTCTTGCTGTGAGGGGACAACACTACCACTGCACCAATGCGCCATCCAATTACTATTTAAATACTTTGAGTATTGTAATGTTTGCACAATCCTCAGTACAACAGTCTTGCCTCATTATTATGCTATACAGTATACAGACCTTCTGCCGTTAGTGTATCACACCCAAAAACAAGATGTGTGACTGTTTCCAGTTCTGTTTTACTGAACCTGTATTTTTCTGTTTCTCCCACATGTTTATTTTATTTATTAAACATTTGTTGACCGGGTTAGTCTGACTGAGCAAAAGTCCTTTTTCAGTGGAGGCCCGGGTAAAAACGCTCCACAAGTAGAAGTAGTACACACATGAAAAATAGCAAACTCTAAAAAATACAGTAAGATATAGAAATGCATTAAATAATCGAGTACATTATTTTCAGATAGAGATTATATACAGGCTAATGCCAATAAATAAAGCAGTACCATCACTGTAACAGAGGGGCAGATACATATTCATGGAGTAATATAGAAGGATGAAACATTGCTGGTATTTGACTGACTTAGGCAGGACTAAAAAATGTTGAACTAATAGGTTTTATGACATAGGGAGTAACCAAAATAGTCAATTAGCAATCAATGAGCAGACATAAGAGGAAGAAAAAGGGGGGGATCACTGAGGGAGAGGAGAACACTATAGTGTGCACAGTCAAGGAGGGTAGTTACAGTGACTTAGCCAAGTACTATTCAAAAAGATTTGGGTAGTGTGTACAGTCAAGGAGGGTAGTTACAGTGACTTAGCAAAGTACTATTTACAAAGGTTTTGGGTAGTGGCCACAGTCAACAGGGGGTAGTTACAGTGACTTAGTCAACTAGTATTTACAAAGGTTTGGGTAGCGTGCACAGTCTAGGAAGGTAGTTACAGTGACTTAGCCAAGTACTATTTTCAAAGGTTTGGGTAGTGTGCACAGTCAAGGAGGGTAGTTACAATGACTTATCCAAGTACTATTTACAAAGGTTTTGGGTAGTGTACATAGTCAAGAAGGGAAGTTACAGTGACATAGCCAAGTACTATTTACAAAGCTTTTGGGAAGCATGCACAGTCAAGGAGGGTAGTTACAATGACTTAGCCAATTTCTATTTCAACGGTTTTGGGTAGAGTGCACAGTCAAGGAGGGTAGTTACAGTGACTTAGCCAAGTACTATTTACAAAGGTTTTGGGTAGTGTGCACATTCAAGAAGTGTAGTTACAGTGACTTAGCCAAGTACTATTTACACAGGTTTGGTTAGTGTGCCCAGTCAAGGAGGGTAGTTACAGTGACTTAGCCAAGTACTATTTACACAGGTTTGGTTAGTGTGCACAGTCAAGGAGGGTAGTTACAGTGACTTAGCCAAGTACTTTTTACAAAGGTTTTGGGTAATGTGCACAGTCAAGAAGGTTAGTTAGTGTGACTTAACCAAGTACTATTTACAAAGGTTTTGGGTAGTGTGCACAGACAAGGAGGATAGCTTCAGTGACTTAGACAAGTACTATTTAGAAAGGTTTGGGTAGTGTGCACAGTCAAGGAGGGTAGTTACAGTGACATAGCCAAGTACTATTTACAAAGGTTTTGGGAAGTGTGCACAGTCAAGGAGGGTAGTTACTAATTACCAAAGTTTTGGTAGCAGTCTTTAATTTTTGAAAGTGATTGATATAATCTGTTGTTTTCTGTTTCTCCCACATGTTTATTTTATTTGTTAAACATTTGTTAACAGGGTTAGTCTGAATGAGCAAAAGTCCTTTTTCAGTGGAGGCCTGGATAGAAACACTCCACAAGTAGTACACACATATAAAATAGCAATCTCTAAAATATACAGTAAGATATAGAAATGCATTAAAGAATCGAGTACATTATTTTCAGATAGAGATTATACACAGGCTAATGCCAATAAATAAAGCAGTACCATCACTGTAACAGAGGGACAGATAAATAGTCATGGAGTAATATAGAAGGATGAAGCGTTGCTGGTATTTAAATGACTTAGGCAGGACTAAGAAATGCTGAACTAAGAGGTATTATGACATAGGGAGAAGCCAAAATAGTCAATTAGCAATCAATGAGCAGACATAAGAAGAAGAAAGGGGGGATCAGTGAGGGAGAGGAGAACACTATAGTGTGCACAGTCAAGGAGGGTAGTTACAGTGACTTAGCCAAGTATTATTTAAAAAGGTTTGGGTAGTGTGCACAGTCAAGGAGGGTAGTTACAGTGACTTAGCCAAGTACTGTTTAAAAAGGTTTGGGTAGTTTGCAAATTCAAGGAGGGTAGTTACAGTGACATAGCCAAGTACTATTTACAAATGTTTTGGGTAGTGTGCACAATCAAAGAGTGTAGTTACAGTGACTTTGCCAAGTAGTATTTACAAAGGTTTGGGTAGCGTGCATAATCAAGGAGGGTAGTTACAGTGACTTAGCCAAGTACTGTTTACAAAGGTTTTGGGTAGTGTGCACAGTCAAGGAGGGTAGTTACAGTGACTTAGTGAAGTACTATTTCCAAAAGTTTTGGGTAGTGTGCACATTCAAGGAGGGTAGTTACAGTGACTTAGCCAAGTACTGTTTACAAAGGTTTTGGGTAGTGTGCACAGTCAAGGAGGGTAGTTACAGTGACTTAGCCAAGTACTATTTACAAAGGTTTTGGGTAGTGTGCACAGTCAAGCAGGTTAGTTGCAGTGACTTAGCCAAGTACTATTTAGAAAGGGTTTGGATAGTGTGCACAGTCAAGGAGGGTAGTTACAGTTACTTAGCCAAGTACTATTTACAAAGGTTTTGGTAATGTATACAGTCAGGGAGGGTAGTTACAGTGACTTAGCCAAGTAATATTTACAACGGTTTTGGGTAATGTGCACAGTCAAGAAGAGTAGTTAGCGTGACTTAGCCAAGTACTATTTACAAAGGTTTTTGTAGTGTGCACTGTCAAGGAGGGTAGTTACAGTGACTAAGCCAAGTACTATTTAAAAAGGTTTTGGGTAGTGAGCATAGTAAACAGGGGGTAGTTACAGTGACTTAGCCAAGTATTATTTACAAAGGTTAGGGTAGCGTGCACAGTCAAGGAGGGTAGTTACAGTGACTTAGCCAAGTACTATTTATAAAGGGTTTGGGTAGTGCGCACAGTCAAGGAGGGTAGTTACAGTGACTTAGCCAAGTACTATTTACAAAGGGTTTGGGTAGTGTGCACAGTCAAGGAGGGTAGTTACAGTGACTTAGCCAAGTACTTTTTACAAAGGGTTAAGTAGTGTACACAGTCAAGAAGGGAAGTTACAGTGACATAGCCAAGTACTATTTACAAAGGTTTTGGGAAGCGTGCACAGTCAAGGAGGGTTGTTACAGTGACTTAGCCAAGTACTATTTACAAAGGTTTTGGGTAGTGTGCACAGTCAAGGAGAGTAGTTACAGTGGCTTACCAAGTACTATTTACAAAGGTTTTGGGTAGCATGTACAGTCAAGGAGGGCAGTTACAGTGATTTAGCCAAGAATTTTTACAAAGGTTTGGGTAGTGTGTACAGTCAAGGAGAGTAGTTACAGTGACTTAGTCAAGTGCTATTTACAAAGGTTTTGGGTAGTGTGCACAGACAAGGAGGGTAGTTACAGTGACTTAGCCAAGTACTGTTTACAAAGGTTTTGGGTAGTGTGCACAGTCAAGGAGGGTAGTTACAGTGACTTAGCCAAGTACTATTTACAAAGGTTTAGATAGTGTGCACAGTCAAGGAGGGTTGTTACAGTTACTTAGCCAAGTACTATTTACAAAGGCTTGGGTAATGTACACAGTCAGGGACGGTAGTTACAGTGACTTAGCCAAGTAATATTTACAATGGTTTTGGGTAATGTGCACAGTCAAGAAGAGTAGTTAGCGTTACTTAGCCAAGTACCATTTACAAAGGTTTTTGTAGTGTGCACAGTCAAGGATGGTAGTTACAGTGACTTAGTCAGTACTATTTACAAAGGTTTTGGTTAGCGTGCACAGTCAAGGAG
>NC_056726.1:1073717737-1073758041 GCF_019279795.1 Protopterus annectens | reverse complement strand
GGGTTCATTTTGGGTCCTACAATGGACACCAATGTGCATATGTAAAGTGTAGAACTTGTTGGACTGTGTCCATCTGGTGGGTGGTTTTGACTGAACTTCCTAGTTGACGTTGTTGGTGTGCCATTAGTATGTGTTCCACAGGTCGCCCATTTGTTCCGCAGCATGGCAGCGAGTAATCCACATCATGGTGCTGGCAGATTGAGTGCTGCGTACGCCGGTATTCGCACGGCGGTCTGACTTTGTATGGGGAGTGTCCACTGTAGTTCCCAACTGTATTTCCTGTGTTATGCCTTACTGCAGCTGTGTAATTCCACCGGGTTTGCAGTTATGGGTGTTATCTTGGCCGTACGTTTGTCCGTCCATGGGAATTGCCTACTGGACACTGGTATAGGGCTGTACACATTTCACAGCCACAGTTAGCATTCTCCGGTGGATGTTTTGCATTATTAGTGGGGGGTAAGGCATGTGCTATACCCACATCCCTCCCACGGGGCGGGACAACGGCTTATCTGCCAAACAACACCGAGCCCCATTTCTGCATACCCAGGATCCCATGGCTGCAACACTCGACAGTACCCATTACACATCCTTCATGTGTGCGGGACTGGGATGTGGACCTTGCGTGTATGGACTCGACAATCTGTGGATTTCTGTTCATATGTCCTGCATTTCATGGACACTTGTCATCAACCTTAAACATGCTGGTGATGCATATGTCTAGCTGTGCCGTAGTCACGGCTGTCGCTTCTTCTCGGTGGAATGGCAGCAGCTGGATGATATAGCGTATGGAACAATATTTGGGGTCCTACAATGGGCACCAATGTGCATATGTAAAGTGTAGAACTTGTTGTACTGTGTCCATCTGGACAGTGGTTTTGACTGCAGCTGTATGTTCCTCAATCGGGGTTGTCTGTTTGACTACCCATATTATGTAGTGCTACGAAAACCAGGTGTTTCATAACTGAATACAAATGGTGTCCATCCACGGATGCAGGTTAGCGACTGCTTTCAATAAACCTCAGAAGGCCCAATAGGAAATATCCGCCACTATATTGTCATAATAACACCAGCAAAACATGTACATCCTGTTTATTCATTGACAGATGTTCTTTATCAGTGTGAACGCCATTGTTTAACCATCCTATGACCTTCCTAGTTGACGTTGTTGGTGTGCCATTAATATGTGTTCCACAGGTCGCCCATTTGTTCCGCAGTATGGAAGAGAGTGATCCCCATTCTCCTGCTGGCAGATTGAGTGCTGTTTACGACGGTAGTCGCACGACAGTCTGGATTTCTATGGGGTGTGTCTACTGTAGTCCCTATCTGTATTTCCTGTGTTATGCCTTACTGCAGCTGTGTAATTCCACCAGGTTTGCAGTTATGGGTGCCATCTTGCTCGTACGCTTGTCCATCCATGGGAATTGCCTACTGGACACTGGTATAGGGCTGTACACATTTCACACCTGCATTTAGCAATATCCGGTGGATGCTTTGCATTATTAGTGGGGAGTGATGCATGTGCTACACCCACATCCCTCCCACGGGGCGGGACAACGGACTATCTGCCAAACAACACCGAGCCCCATTTCTGCATACCCACGATCCCATGGCTGAAACCCTCAACAGTACCCATTACACATCCTTCATGTGTGCGGGACTGGGATGTGGACGAACTTCTATGGACTCGACAGTCTGGGGTTTTCTGTTCATATGTCCTGCATTTCATGGACACTTGTCATCAACATTAAACATGCTGGTGGTGCATATGTCTAGCTGTGTCGTGGTCACGACTGTCGCTTCTCTTGGTTGAACGATGAAGGCTGGATGGTATTCCATACGGGACAATTTTTGGGTCCTACAATGGACACCAATGTGCATATGTAAAGTGTAGAACTTGTCGGACTGTGTCCATGTGGCCAGTGGTTTTGACTGCTGCTGTATGTTCCCCATTCGCGGATGTCTGCTTGACTACCCATAGTGTGTAGTGCTACGTAAACCAGGTTTTCCGAAACCGAGACCAAATGGTGTACATCCAATGATGCAGGTTAACAACTGCTTTAAGTAATCCCCAGAGGTCTCAGTAGGGAAGTATCACCACTTTCTTGTCAGAATGTCACCACCATAACAGGTGGATCACGAGCACTTTGGCCCAGTCTTACCGGGCATTTGCAAATGTACTTAGCAGAAACATATCATTAAATGAATAATAATACATATTTTAATAATAAAGTTAATCTTATGTTATTTGGACAATAGCTTCTGCTACTGACAAACGATGCTGTGTGTGGTGCCGGTTACCATACACATGGCTTTCTCAAAGGCCGAATTCACAATTCTAAACACTACTGTGGTCTCCTTTAAGGACCCTTAGCCAGTGGTCAACATTACTCAAGCCACTGCATGACTTACATATGCCTTCTACCGGCACCTACAGGACTGCATGGATCAGGCCTTCCCTTACCCAACTGTGGTTCTTTGTACCAATGCCAAGCATCCAGTGTGGTGTACCCCAGCCATACCCAAGCTGTACAATGAGAGGAGGTGGCTACTACAAGACAGAGCAGACTCCTTGTGGGGTATGACACCCTTGCTCATTATATGTGAAGAGCTACAAGCTCTCATGACATAATCCGGGGCAGGTTCCACAGATATATCTCCAAGGACTCGACAGACAATCATATGGCCTTCATTAGCTATGCTGGACACCTGGGAGGTAACTCCCAGATATGCTCTGACTGGGTTCACAATGATGTGAAGTGTACTGAACATACACACATTGCCAACATACTGGCTGACAGGTTCGGTGAAGACATCTCCACCCCCCCACACATGGAGAGATGTCTGTACCAGCGGATTGTGGCCCCCGAATGTTCTGTAACGCACAGGTGGGACATGCTCTCCAAGGTAGTGAACACAGCATCCATGGGACCAGCTGGTGTCCCGACTGTGTACTCCACGATCTCATTGAGGAATTAGACCCACAGTTAGGACAGCTGTTTGATCTTAGCCTCACCTCGGGTAACGTACCCAAGTTGTGGCGCACGGCGACTGTAGTCCCACTTTGCAGGGGCAGTGCCTCCACTGACCCTGGTTATTACCGTCCCATTAGCATGAGATGCCTCATCTGGAAAGACATGGGGAAGGATCATACTGCAGCCCATAGATGACGACATAGGGGACCTGCATACTTTCCATCCAACCCAGTTTGGCTTGGTCAGGGGCAGATCATGCGTTTAAAACCTAGTTGACGTTTTAGGGACAGTCACCGAGGCCATTGATGAGGGTCATGCAGTCCATACAGCCTACCTCGACCTGGCAAAGGCCTTCAACACAATACCCCCCTCGGGTATCATTGATAAACTCATCGGCTTGGATGTGAACACGTACATCGCAGGATGGGTTGCAAACTGGCTAGGTGACACAACCCACGCAGTCATAGTTGCTGGCAGCATGTCAGACTTACTGCCTGTAACAGCCGGTGTCCCACGGGGCTCTGCCCTGGGTCCACTATTTTTCTACATCTACATTTCCAAAGTACAAGCACACACAGGGTGGTTAGGGCTGACATTGTTTGTAGATGACTGCGAACCGGGTGCCATAGTGGGACGGACATCTGACACAGATATCCTTCAAAGTGGCCTCACAGATATGGATATCTGCTGTCAGGGACATGGCCTACAGCTAAATGCCAGGTTATGCATAGTCATACCCATCGGGAAGAACAAGGTCACCCCTGTCCGCCATATGGATGGCAGTCCACTGATCATGGGGGGAATTACCAGGGATCTGGGGACCCAGGTTGTCAGTCACCATTCGTTTGACCCACACGTTGCTATGGTGGTTCGGTAGAACTTCTACATTGCCCACCTGATCGTGCAGGGATTCACATCTAGATCAGGGTAGGTCATCGTCTCCTTGTACTCATTACTCATTAGACCTATGATTGAGCACATTGCCCAGTTCGGAAGGTATCTGACCCGACACCTACAGCAGCTGGGAAGGCCCCATAGGTTCATCATCAGACAGATGCAGGGTGTCAGGGATTTGTGTTATGCTGCCCCACTGTAAGGACTCCTGCTCCATTCAGTCATATACCACTTGTTCAGTGGTGACCTGTGCCTGACATACGAGGCCATGTCGACCCATATTTGATGACTATGCTTCACCTACTGGATCTACATCCCTCAGAACCACAAGGGCAGGTGACGTGAACCTTGACACGGTCATTAATAGAATGCGTTGGAGTGACACATACATCACCCAGACACTCACTATGCTGTGGAACAACATCACAGTACATGTGAGGCAGAGAACCTTGCTAGCCTTGTTCGAGGGGGATCTTGTCCATTGGATGGGGGATTGCAGATATACCCCAGGGATTACATCATTATCACTTCTTGACAGAGGTACAGCAATATAATAGGCATTATATCTCCAGACTGGAGGGTTGGCAAAGGTAACATAACTGTGGCCTAGGGTTATGGCTGCCCTTGGGTAGATAGCCTACTCTGTACCTATGGACCTATGAACCTATGTTCATAGTTTGTCCCATTCACACTTGTCTATCCCCTATCCTCATTCTTATGTGTATATTTCTGTGGCACGTGATTGAACTGTGTATTACCTGCAGGTATGCTGTCTACAGTACACATACGTCACAGTTGATTACAGTGTATCTGTGTACCTACCTCTGTGATACTGAGGACTACCACACATCCTTCACAGCATTACATGCATATGTCCATTCTATTATTCTTTGGCCTGAGGGGGGGTGTTATGGCAACGGTTCCACGTGTCCCTGTTTGTGCACGCGTCATGGTGGTCTTTGATCAGCCTCTGTTGCTGTCGTGGGATGGACGGTAGTGTTGGTGTGTTTGGCATGTATTTTCACTGCCGGTACATCTGTGGGAGGTGGGGTTGGCACATGTTCCTCTTTGCAGGGGGCCCCATCCTGGACATTTGTGTCATGCGTCTACACTTGGCACATGCCATATGTCCTGTGCTATTCCCACAGTCGTGTATGCCTTCCTGCATTACTACTGCGTGTTACTGGCTGTTTGTATCTGGTACGCATGGCTATTATGGTGGATAGCTTGGCCTATTCCCATGCTATGACATACCCATCCATCCAGGCATATACATGTTATTCCGTCCTTTGCGTTGGCCATGGGTGTTTGGCTGTCTGGCAACGCTACTCTCAACGTGTGATGTCCCACCTTCCCCTTCTGTGCCTGTGGCACCCTGTTGGGGCGTCCTGCTTGGTGGGCAGATGTTCTGCCATATGTGTTGTGTTTGACATGTCTGCATAGCTAATCATCGGTACAGTGGCTGAACATACCGCCTTGCCCAGATGTGTACAGTTATGGGCACCGTGGCATGTGCACGCCTATGGGATTTTGACAGGTCCATACCACATGCGGGATGTACACATTCTGCCGACACATTCACATGCAGCCATTTGGATATCTGTACCTGAGGTGGGATGTTAACATGTGGGGTACATATTTGCCCGCGTGGCACTGCCTAGGACAATACTTCTTACTACATTTCAGGTATGCCCATTGTGTGTAGGTGTGTAGCTGCGCAAGGCTGCTAGCTGGGTTGGGTGCACGGTCGTACATGGGTGCGGGTTACATGCTATGACGGGGCTGTTGTGTATTACATTTACATGCATGAGTTCCGCTTCTGGATATTACGCTTAGGCATACGCCGTCCTATGTGTATGCGACGAGCACGTTGCTGGGTGTAGTACATATTGCTATGCACATGTTTGCCTGTGTTTAGGGTATCTTGTTTCCTTCTTGTTGTTATATCGACACGGCTACCCGGCTGTGTACTCTCACTACTGCTGGTGACCATGCCCATGTCGCTACTTCTATCGGTGCGGCGCTGACATGCTGTACACCTTCACTGGGTATGCCCACTGACAGTGCATTGCGGGATGGACACGGTATTACGCGTATCCTTTGTTCCTTGGACGGGTACACTTTGGACTTCATGGGTTAATGTTTGGTTCTCCGTTTTGTGTGAACGGGTACTATGTTGCATAGTCTGCATACGTTTCATTATCCACGGGCCCTGGCTGGTGCGGTTACTATTGCAGGCGGCCTGTGGAAGTCAGCACTTTAGGTTGCTCATCGCCTGCCGGCTTGGCCACGCCTCCGGACACATCCTACTTGGGCTCGCTCACGTGCCCTCCGCACGTGTCTGTGGTTGCGGCGCACACTCATTACTATGCATATGGCGCTGCTACGCCGATTATTCACTGCACTGCCGGAGCAAGCCTTACACCGGCCTTGCACCGAGCTTCATGAATCCCGGGGATAATGTTTTACTAAGTAAAACACCACAGAGATGGCCCTACATGTCCCACACAACATATAATGTTTTAATAAGTAAAACACCATACAGATGTCCCTACATGTCTCACTCAACATATGTTTTAGTAAAAAAAAACACCATACAGATGTCTCTCCATGTCGCACACAACATATAATGTTTTTATAAGTAAAACATCATACAGATGTCCCTACATGTCCCAAACAACATATAATGTTTTAATACGTAAAACACAATACAGATTTCCCTACATTTCTCACAACATATAAAGATGTTTTAATAAGAAAAACAGCATACATATGTCCCTGCATTTTCCACACAACATACAATGTTTAAATAAGTAAAACACCATACAAACGTACATACATGTCTGACACAACATATAATGTTTTAATAAGTAAAACCCCATAGAGATGTCCCAACATGTCCCACACAACATATAATGATGTTATAATAAGTAAAACAAAATAACGATGTCTTTATATGTCCCACACAACATATAATGGTTTAATAAGTAAAACACAGTGCAGATGCTCGTACATGTCCCACACAACTTATAATGATGTTTAACAAGTAAAACATGATACAGATGTTCCTACATGTCCAACACAACATATAATGATGTTTAATAAGTAAAACACCATGCAGATATCTCCATATGTCCTCCTCAATATATAATGATGATTTAATAAGTAAAACACCATACAAATGTGCTTACATGTCCCACACAACATATGTTTTAATAAGTAAAACACAATACAGATGTCCCTTCTTGTCCCACACAACACATAATGCTGTTTTAACAAGACAAACACCATGCAGATATCCATATGTCCCACACAACATATAATGTTTTAATAAGTAAAACACTGTACAGATGTTCTTACATGTCCCGCACAACATATAATGTTTTAATAACTAAAACACCATACAGATGTCTCTACATGTCCCACACAACATATAATGCTTTAATAAGTAAAACACCATACTGGTGTCCATACACATCCCACACTACATATAATGATGTTTTAATAGGTAAAAAAACATACACATGTCCTTACATGTCCCACACAACATATAATGTTTTAGTAAGTAAAACACCATACAGATTTCCATACATGCCCCACACAACATATAATGATGTTTTAATAAGTAAAACACCATACAGATATCTCTGCAGGTCAAATACAACATATATTTTAATAAGTAAAACACCATACAGATGTCCCTACATATCCCACACAACATATAATGTTTTAATAAGTAAAACAACATACAGATATCCCTACATGACCCACACAACATATAATAATGTTTTAATAAGCACAACACCATACAGATGTCTCTGCATGCCCCACACAACATATAATGTTTTACTAAGTAAAACACCTTAAAGATGTCCCTACATGTCCCTCACAACAAATAATGGTTTAATAAAAAAAACAATACACAGATGTCTCTCCATGTCGCACACAGCATATAATGTTTTAATAAGTAAAACGCCATACAGATGTCCCTACATGTCTCAAACAAGATATAATGTTTTAATAAGTAAAACTCCACAGAGATGCCCCTACATATCCCACACAACATATAATGTTTATAGGTTCATAGGTTCATAGGTTGGTACTCGGCTATCTGCCCGAAGGCATATATTAGCCCAGTTTTGTTGTGCGGTATTCACTGCCCCTTTAGTAGTTCCCTAGACCCATGTACTAGCAGCTAGTACCCTTGGCCCCTATCTAGTAGTGCTGTTGGTGTGATCCCCGTAGTGAACATTCTGTTACCCATCCACTCATCAAGGTTCCTTTTGAAGAGTGATAGTGAAAGGCTCTGTCTTATGTAGATTGGGACCCTGTTCCATAGTAAGGGAAGTCTCTGCAAAGTGAATCTATCCCTCCAGCATGTTCTATTAATTGTTGTGTTGAGGTTTATATTCCTAGAGCATGTAGCTCAAGTAGATTTGGTTTTGCTAAGATTTTAATAAGGAAAACACCATACAGATGTCCCTATATGCCCCACTCAACATATGTTTTAATAAAAAAAAACACAATACAGATGTCTCTCCATGTTGCACACAACATATAATGTTTTTATAAGTAAAACACCATACAGATGTCCCTACATGTCCCAAACAACATATAATGTTTTAATAAGTAAAGCACCACAGAGATGTCCCTACAAGTCCCACACAACATATAATGTTTTAATACGTAAAACACAATACAGATGTTCCTACATTTCTCACAACATATAAAGATGTTTTAATAAGTAAAACAGCATAGAGATGTCCCTGCATTTTCCACACAACATACAATGTTTTAATAAGTAAACACCATACAAATGTCCATACGTGTCCCACACAACATATAATGTTTTAATAAGTAAAACCCCATAGAGATGTCCCAACATGTCCCACACAACATATAATGATGTTATAATAAATAATACAAAATACAGATGTCTTTACATGTCCCACACAACATATAATGTTTTAATATGTAAAACACAATGCAGATGTTTGTACATGTCCCGCACAACTTATAATGATGTTTAACAAGTAATACACCATACAGATGTTCCTACATGTCCAACACAACATATAATGATGTTTAATAAGTAAAACACCATGCAGATACCTCCACATGTCCTCCTCAATATATAATGATGATTTAATAAGTAAAACACTGTACAAATGTGCTTACATGTCCCACACAACATATGTTTTAATAAGTAAAACACAATACAGATGTCACTTCTTGTCCCACACAACACATAATCCTGTTTTAACAAGAACAACACCATGCAGATATCCATATGTCCCACACAACATATAATGTTTTAATAAGTAAAACACTGTACAGATGTTCTTACATTTCCCACACAACATATAATAATGTTTTTAATAAGTAAAACATTATACAGATGTTCCTACATATAGGTTCATAGGTAGGTACTAGGCTATAGGCCCTAGGGCCTATATAAGCCTAGCCAAATGTACCCTGGCTTTCACCACCCGAGAAAATTATTTTCCTGTGCCACTGTCGAGCAGAGCCACAGAAGTGATCCCCGGGGTGAATTTCCTTTCTCCCATCCAATCATCAAGATTTTTCTTGAAGAGTGATAAAGAGGAGCTTTGTTTGATATAGGTAGGTAGTCTGTTCCAGAGTATGGGAAGTCTCTGGGAGAGGAATCTATCCCTCCTGCATGTTCTGTTTATTGTGGTGACAAGGTTTAGGTCCCTAGAGCATGTAGCTCATAGGGATTGGGATTTCTTTAAGTGGAACATGTCTAAAATCTTTGGGTTTGACATAGCTTTGTGTGTTAGGCAGAGATCACCTCTGAGTAGGTGATATGTAATGGAGTAAAGCTGCAGTTTTTTGAGATGGTCTGCATAGGGCATCTCTTTGAAGCCAGTAATCCTCTTTGTGAGGTATTTCTGTGGCCTTTCCAGTTGTTGTAGATGTCTTGTGAGGTACATACCAAAAGGGGCATTGTACTCTATAATAGGTCTAATGAGTGACGAGTAGAGGGGAACAATGACATGCTTTTTCCTGGATGAGAAACCTTTTGTGATGAGGTGTGCCACATAGAAGGATTTCCTGACTACTGTGGCAATGTGATTATCAAAGGAGAGACTACTGTCCACCTGTGTCCCAAGGTCTCTTATCACACTTTCGGTGTTAAGTAGACTACCACCTATGTGGTAGTTCATGGGTACTGAGTTTTTACCAAAAAGGATGACAATGCACTTTTTGGCATTGAGCTTGAGGCCATGGCTTTGACACCAGGCATCTTTCTCAGCAAGGCCCTTTTGTAGGATGTCCACATCTTTTGGAGTTTTGATTGTGGCACTCCACTTGTCACTGGTCTGAAGTTGGATTTGGAGTCTGCTACTTTCACAGTGTGGGTTCTGTCAGTGAGCCAGCTGGCAACCCATCTTGTGACATAGGGATTTATACCTAGTTTAGTGAGTTTATCTATAATTCCATAGTGGGGGATGGTGTTGAAAGCCTTGGCGAGATCTAGATAGGCTGTGTGAACCACCTTACCCTCATCTACGGCTTTGGTGACTGCTTCAAAGAAGTCTATCAGGTTTAGGAGACATGATCTGCCTTTTACAAACCCGAACTGGGTGGGGTCCTGAGTTTGGAGATTACCAATGTCATTGTTCATAAGTTCCATGATGATATGCTCCATAGCCTTGCAGACCAGGCTCGTTAGGCTAATGGGGCGGTAGTTTCCAGGGTCTGTGGTGGCTCCCCTTTTGCGGAGTGGGATAACTGTTGCTGTGCGCCATTCAGTAGGCACATAGCCTGAGGTGAGGCTATGATTGAACATGGTACTTAGGTGGGGTGCCAGTTCGTTCTGTAGTTCATGTAGAGCACAGCCTGGGATGTTTTCAGGTCCCATGGATGCAGTGTTCTTGGCTTTGGATAGTGTGTTTTTTACCTGTGCAGCCGTGATTACAGGAACTTTGCATTCTTCTGGTATAGAGATGGGCCCTTTAGGGGATGACAGAGGGGTAAAGTTAGCACTGAACCTATCTGACAGGATGTTGGCAATATCAGTTGGTTCTGTATATTTAGTGCCATTGTGCTGTAACTCAGAGCAGATCTGAGTGCTGCCATTGAGATTCTTGACATAGCTATAGAATGCTTTGCGGTTGTCTTTAGAGTCAGTGGCGATTTTGTTTTCATAACTAGCTTTGGAGGATTTTATGAGGGATCTCAGCTTCTTACTGAGGCTGACCAGGGAGTTTCTCCAATCATGGGATTTTATAGGTTCATAGGTTAGTACTAAGCTAACTGCCCTTGCGAGCCATTTTAAGCCTAGCCAATTATCCCTTGTGAGACTTAAACCCTGCACCTTGTGTTTGTAAGGCAAACACCTTAACCATTAGGCCATCCTCCCAAACCCTGGAGAACCACCTTACTTGTACTCTTTTTTGCAACAGTTTCTTTCTTCTGTTGTAGAGTTTGTTTATGGCAGGGGACCACCAGATTGGCTTCCTTTTTTTGGAGGATAGCATCTTGGTTCTGTTAGGGATTGCAAGATCCATGCACTTGTATAAGTGCTTATAAAGTGCATTTGTGTAGGATTGAACAGTCATACCTTTATTGTCCGTCAGCATGGGTTTCGTGAAGTTTGCCACTTCTGTCTTAAAAAAAATGAAGTTGGCTTTGGAGAAATTTTTTACTGTGGTTTCCCTAATGGGGGTGGGGGAGGGATGTGGATGTCTAGGGTGATTAGCTTGTGGTCGGATCTGACCAACGAGAAATTGACCTCTGGTGTGGAGCACTGGTTGCCCATGTTGGTAATAACCAGGTCTAGGATATTGCTGCCCCTGCTGGGGGTGTGGATAAGTTGATCCATGACATTGGAATTTATGAATTCCAGAAAACGTTGAGCACAAGAGTTGGTACATGAGTAGTTTTCCCAGTTAATGGTAGGGTAGTTGAAATCGCCCATTATTAGGGTGTTAGGTTGTACTCTAATATTTTCCAGTGTATTAAGAAATGAGGAGTGGGAATCCTGGGGCATGGTGGGGGATCTGTAGCAAGCTACAATTTGGATTGCGGTCTTGCCCAGAGTTAGTTGCACTTGTATAATTTTGGATGCATTATGCTGAGCAACTAGCCTGGAGGTGTGGATATCCTTAATGAATATGGACACGCCCCCACCTTTAGTGTTTCAATCCAGGTTAGGTGGCCAAAAGGTGTGGTATGAATTATAGCCTGGTAATGCAGGGGTACTCTCTGGAGCCTTGAACCAGGTCTCTGTCACTGCACAGATGTCGATGTTCTCCATTTTAAGGAGTGCCTCGAGAGAGTGCATTTTGAGGTTTAGACTTCTAGCATTGAGTAGCAATACCCTCAGATTCTTCTTGCCTGTACCTGTTAGGGTGGTGAATTTGTCATTTGAACCTTGCCTAAAAAAGGCACTATAGGGGTGGCTAGAGCCTTAGGCAGTATCCGGAATCCCAGGGATGACAGGTGCAGGCCATCTCTGGCAAACATCGTGGCTTGTCGATCATGTTATCCAAGGCAGACAGATACTGGATCCCCTTAGAATGACACCAGAAGCTTAGCCAATTGTTGAAGTCAATCATTTTGTCCTTGTACTGTGGTATCATTCTGAGTGATGGCAAGATGCTACTCAGGGCTAGGGTCATACCTGCCTGGGCTACAAGATCGGACAGCTCCTCTATGTCCCTTTTCATGTAGTCCAAGGAGGTACGTCTCAGGTCATTCACACCAACATGGACAATGACAGAGTCATATTTGTACCTGTTGTGGAGTGACCTGAGTGCATGTGTTATGTGGCGGATCCTGGCACCCGACAGGCAGCTGACAGTAACTTTCTCCTTGTTTAGCCTGGTGAGTGGAACATTAGTGTGCCTGACTATAGAGTCACCTATGACTAGAGTGTTGGGTACGTTGTTATGCATTATGGGCTGTGGTTGATTGGCACACTGGGTTTGTGGGCTATGTGTCATTTGGGTTGTGTTGGGGGGGTTGAGGTTGCTTGTGTTTCTGCTTTGGAGGTCCCTGTTGCTTGGGCAGGTTTTTACTGAAAGCCTCTGTGAATGTAGGTGTGTGTTTTGTGTTTCTATTTGTGTGTATTGGTGATGTAGGTTTTGAGGGACTATGTGCTGAGTGTGGTGTGGTGCAAGTGTTTACCTTCTCCTCTTGACTGTCTAGTCCAGTTTTGGGTGAAGAGAGCTTTGCTTCCAATTTGGCTATATAAGCGCATCTCTCACAGGTTGTAGTGTTGGGTGGTAGGAGGAGAGGGTTGTCTGTGTACATGAGGCAATTACTGCATTGCCCCAGGATGCCCAGATTCATCAGGTAGACAGGAGGAAACACTGGGGGCTGACCCTTAGACATGCCTGGAAAGGTGCTTTTTTGTTAAGTACTCAAAACTGTTTTCCTCTAGACAGTGAGGAAAGTTGAGTGCTGCAATAATTTGTAGCTTATTTAGTGCTTACAATAAGTTCTGAACAAGTGCTGAAACAAAAAACTGGCTAGTTCTAAGAAACAAAATTAAGCTAGAAGGCTTCCCTCTAACACAGAAAGGCTTGGAGGCCTAGAAGCCTACAAATAGTCCTGGACACAGCAAATCTATATCCTGGCTAGACTACCCACAGGAAACAAGCTTAGAAATTTTTTTTTTTTTTTTTTTTAGTGGAAAGAGAGAAAGGAGTAGCAGAAACTAAGCTGATTGGCCTTCTCAAGTGTTCTCCCTGTACTGGGTAGAATGAGGTAATGATACTAGACTGGGGGGAGTGTCCCAGATCAAATTTACACACGGGGTGGGCAACTGCAAAGCCACAAACTGCAGAAATGTTTCTCACATCAGGAATGCAGCAGTGAGCCTTTAAATGAAAGTTTTAAACAGCTAAAGGAGCCTCTAGAAAAAGAGTTTTAACTGCAACAAGTTATCAGAAACAAGCAACCCAACAGATGCTTAATAAAAGTGGACAATTTCCAGTTAATACCTCACACACAGTGAAACTAGCTAGAAAAATATACAGTACACAAAGTGCTATAATTAATAAGAAATATCCCACACAAAATATACTGTTTTAATAAGTAAAACACTGTACAAAAGTCCCTGCATGCACTACACAACATATAATGATGTTTTAAAATGTAAACACCATACAGATGTCCCTACATGCCCCACACAACATATAATGTCTTAATAAGTAAAATGTTATACAGATGTCCCTACATGTTCCACACAACATATAATGCTGTTTTAATAATTAAAACACCATACAGATGTCCTTATATGTCCCACACAACATACAATGTTTTAATAAGAAAAAACACCATACAAATGTCCCTACAAGTCCCACACAACATATAATGTTTTAATAAGTAAAATACCATACAGATGTCTCTACATGTCCAACAGAACATATAATGTTTTAATAATTAAAACACCATAGAGTTGTCCCTACATGTCCCTCACAACATACAATGTTTTAGTGAGTTAAACACCATACAGATGTCCCTACATGACCAACACAACATATAACGATGTTTTAATAAGTAAAACACCATACAGCTGTCTCTGCAGGTCCCGCACAAGATATAATGTTTTAAAAAGTAAAACACCATACAGATGTCCCTACATTTCTCACACAACATATAATGATTTTAAAAAGTAAAACACCATACAGATGTCCATATATTTTCCTCATATCATATAATGTTTTAATAAGTAAAACACTGTACAGATGCATCTACATGTCCCCCACAACATATAATGTTTGAATAAGTAAAACACCATACTGATGTCTCTACATGTCCCACACAACATATAATGATGTTTTAATGAGTAAAACACCATACAGGAGCCCCTACATGTCCCCCACAACATATAATGTTATGATAAGTAAAATACCATACAGATGTCTCTACATGCCCCACATGACATATAATGTTTCAATAAGTAAAACACCATACAAACGTCCCTATATGTCCCACACAACATATAATGTTTTAATAAGTAAAACACCATACGGATATGCCTACATGACCTACACAACATATAATGATGTTTTAATAAGTAAAACGCCATACAGATGTCTCTGCATGTCCCACACAACATATAATGTTTTAATAAGTAAAACATCCACAAAGATGTCTCTACATGTCCCACACAACCTATAAAATTGTAATAAGTAAAACCCCATACAGATCTTCCTACATGTCCCACACAACATAAAATGATGTTTTAGTAAGTAAAATGCCATACAGATGTCCCTACATGTCCCACACAACATAAAATGATGTTTTAGTAAGTAAAATGCCATACAGATGTCCTTACATGTCCCACACAACATATAATGTTTTAATAAGTAAAACACCATACAAATGTCCCTTCATGTCGCACACAACATATAATGTTTTAATAAGTAAAAAAACATACAGATGTCCCTACATGTTCCACAAAACATATAATGTTTTACTAAGTAAAACACCATACAGTTTTCTGTATATGTCCCACATAACATATAATGTTTTAGCAAGTAAAACCCCATAGAGATGTCCCAACATGTTCCACACAAGATATAATGATGTTATAAGAAGTAAAACAAAATACAGATGTTCCTACATGTCCCACACAACATATAATTATGTTTAACAAGTAAAACACCATACAGATGGTCCATGTCCAACACAACATATAATGATGTGTAATAAGTAATAAAATAAGTAATACACCATGCAGATATCTCCACATGTCCTCCTCAATATATAATGAGGATTTAATAAGTAAAACACTGAACAAATGTGCTTACATGTCCCACACAACATATGTTTTAATAAGTAAAACACACAACAGATGTCCCTTCTTGTCCCACACAACACATAATGCTGTTTTAACAAGTAAAACACCATGCAGATATCCATATGTCCGACACAACATATAATGTTTTAATAAGTAAGACACTGTACGGATGTTCTTACTTGTCCCACACAGCATATAATAATGTTTTAATAAGTAAAACACTAAACAGATGTTCCTACATATCGCACACAACATATACTGTTTTAATAAGTAAAACACAATACATATATCATTACATGTTCACTTGCAGATCACTAAATCCAATAACTCTGCTCGTGAAGCACTATTCTCTTGCACCATAGCCAAATTATGGAATTCCTTCCCACCCGCAATTACCTCCGTACCATCATGCACCCACTTAAAACTTTACTAAAAGCGCACCTAGAAACATGCTGGCTATGCCCTTGCAACTCCCACTCTAATATCATCCACCCCATCCAACCACTACCTTCCTTTCCACTCCACTAACTACTTTGATTATAGCAAGTTCAGATGCTCATAAGCCAGTATTTATTATACAGCAGGAACTTCGTCTTGTAACATTTGTTAATGTCTGTTATGTACTTCACAGATAAAGATTCTAGTTGTCTACTGATGTATTATGTTCTTCATCTGTAAATATGTTGTAAGTAATTGCTATGTAAATTGTTAATCGCTATGTAATCCAATGTAACTACCGTCTGTTTATTTTAACTGTGGAGCTTTTCTCCCCGGGCCTCTGCTGAAAATGGACCTACATCCAGTTGGACACTCCGGGTCACCAAATATAAATAAATAAATAAATACATGTTCCACACAACATATAATGTTTTAATAAGTAAACCACTGTACAAATATCCCTGCATGCCCTACACAATATATAATTATGTTTTAAAATGTAAATACGATACAGATGTCCCTACAGGCCCGACACAACATATAATGTCTTAATAAGTAAAATGCTATACAGATGTCCCTACATGTCCCACACAACATATAATGCTATTTTAATAAGTAAAACACCATACAGATGTCCTTATATGACACACACAACATATAATGTTTTAATAAGTAAAACACTATACAGATGTCACTACATGTCCCACAGAACATATGTTTTAACAATTAAAACACCATAGAGATGTCCCTACATGTCCCACACAACATATAATGTTTTAGTAAGTTAAACACCATACAGATGTCACTACATGACCAACACAACATATAATGATGTTTTAATAAGTAAAAATCATACAGATGTCTCTGCAGGTCCCACACAAAATATAATGTTTTAAAAAGTAAAAAAAAAAAACATACAGATGTCCGCACATTTCTCAGACAACATATAAAGATGTTTTAATAAGTAAAACACCAAACAGATGTCCCTAAATTTTCCAAATATCATCTAATGTTTTAAAAAGTAAAACACTGTACAGATGCCTCTACATGTCCCCCCACAACATATGTTTTAATAAGTAAAACACAATACAGATGTCCCTACATGTCCCACACAACATATAATGATGTTTTAATACGTAAAACACCACATCGGAGTCCCTACATGTCCCACACAACATATAATGTTTTAATAAGTAAAACACCATACAGATATCCCAACATGTCCCACACAACATATAACGATGTTTTAATAAGTAAAATGCCATACAGATATCTCTGCATGTCCCGCACAACACAAAATGGTGTTTTAGGAAGTAAAACGCCATACAGGTGTCATTACATGTCCCACACAACATATAATGTTTTAATAAGTAAAACACCATACAGATGACCCTTCATGTCCCACACAACATATAATGTTTTAATAAGTAAAAAACTATACAGATGTCCCTACATGTTCAAAAAAAGATATAATGTTTGAATAAGTAAAACACCATACAGGTGTCCGTATATGTCCCACATGACATATAATGTTTTAGCAAGTAAAACACCATACAGATGTCCCTACATGTCCCACACAACATATGTTTTAATAAGTAAAACTCCATGCAGATATACATACATTTTCCATACAACATGTAATATTTTAATAAGTAAAACACTGTACAGATGTCCATACATGTCCCACACAACATATAATGTTTTAATAAGTAAAACACCATACAGATATCCCTACATGTCCCACACAACATATAATGTTTTAATAAGTAAATACTGCACAGGTGTCTCTACACGTCACACACAACATATAATGTTTTAATAAGTAAAACACCATACAGATGTACCTGCATGTCCCACACAGCATATAATGTTTCAATACGTACAACACCATACAAATGTCCCTACATGTCCCACACAACACATAATGTTTTAATAAGTAAAACACCATACAGATGTCCCTACATGTCACACACAACATATAATGTTTTAATAAGTAAAACACCATACAGATGTCCATACATGTCCTCACAACATATAAAGTTTTAATAAGTAAAACACCATACAGATATCCCTAAATGTCCCACTCCATATATAATGATGTTTTAATAAGTTAAATACCATACAGATGTCTCTACATGTCCCACAAAACATATATTGTTTTAATAACTAAAACTCCATGCAGATATTCATACATTTCCCACACAACAGGTAATGTTTTAATAAGTAAAACACTGTACAGATATCCCTACATGTCCCACACAACATATGTTTTAATAAGTAAAACACCATACAGATGTCCCTACATGTCCCACACAACATATAAAGTTTTAATAAGTAAAGCACCACACAGATGTCCCTACATTTCTCACACAACATATAAAGATGTTTAAATAAGTAAAACACCATACAGATATCCCTACATGTCCCACACAACATATAATGTTTTAATAAGTAAAATACCATAGAGATGTCCCCACATGTCCCAAACAACCTATAAAGCTGTAATAAGTAAAACACCATACAGATGTCCCTACATGTCCCACACAACATATAATGGTTTAATACGTAAATCACCATGCAGATGTCCCTTTATGTCTCACACAACATATAATCTTTTAATAAGTAAAAAAACATACAGATGTCCCTACATGTTCCACAAAACATATAATGTTTTACTAAGTAAAACACCATACAGATGTCTGTATATGTCCCATATAACATATAATGTTTTAGCATGTAAAACACCATACAGATGTCCCTGCATGCCACACACAACATATAATGTTTTATAGGTAAAACACCATACAGATGTCTCTGCAGGTCCCACATGACATATAATGAATAATAAGTAAAACACCATACAGATGTACCTGCATGTCCCACACAACATATAATGTTTCAATACGTAAAACACCATACAAATGTCCCTACATGTCCCACACAACACATAATGTTTTATAAGTAAAACACCATACAGATGTCCCTACATGTCCCATGCAACATATATTGTTTTAATAAGTAAAACACCATACAAATGTCCCTACATGTCCCACACAATACATAATGTTTTGATAAATAAAACACCATACAGATGTCCCTACATGTCACACACAGCATATAATGTTTAAATAAGTAAAACACCATAAAAGTGTCCATACATGTCCTCACAACATATACTGTTTTAATAAGTAAAACACCTTACAGATATCCCTAAATGTCCTACTCCACATATAATGATGTTTTAATAAGTTAAACACAATGCAGATGTCTCTACATGTCCCATACAACACATAAGGATTTGTTAAAAAGTAAAACTCCATGCAGATATTAATACATTTCCCACACAACATATACTGTTTTAATAAGTGAAAGACTTTACAGATGTCCATACATGTCCCACACAACATATAAATATGTTTTAATAAGAAAACACCATACAGGTGTCGCTACATGTCCCACACAACATATAATGTTTTAGTAAGTAAAACAACATACAGATGTCTCGACATGTCCCATACAACATGTAATGTTTTAATAAGTAAAGCAACATACATATGTCCATACATGTCCCATACAACATATAATGTTTTAATATGGAAAACACCATACAGATATTCCTAAATGTCCCACACCACACATAATGATGCTTTAATAAGTTAAACAACATACAGAAGTCCCTACATTTTCCACACAGCACATAATACTGTTTTAATAAGTAAATCACCATGCAGATACCCATACATGTCCCACACAACATATAATGTTTTAATGAGTAAAACACCATACAGATGTCTCTGCATGCCCCACATAACATATAATGTTTTGATAAGTAAAACACCATACAGTTGTCCCTACATGCCCCACACAACATATCATGATGTTTTTATAAGTAAAACACCATACAGATGTCCCTACGTGTCCCACACAACATATAAAGTTTTAATAAGTAAAACACCATAAAGATATCCCTACATGTCCCACACAGCTTATGTTTTAATAAGTAGAACAGCATACAGATGTCTCTACATGTCGCACACAACATAGAATGTTTTAATAATTAAAACACCATGCAGATGTCCCTACATGTCCCACACAACATATAATAATGTTTTAATAAGTAAAACACCATACAGATGTCTCTACATGTTGCACACAACATAGAATGTTTTAATAAGTAAAACACCATACAGATGTCCCTACATGTCCCACACAACATATAATGTTTTAATAAGTAAAACACCACAGAGATGTCCCTACATGTCCCACACAACGTATAAAGCTGTAATAAGCAAAACACCATACAGATGTCCATACATTTCTCACACAACATATCAATATGTTTTAATAAGAAAAACACCATACAGGTGTCTCTACATGTCCCACACAACATATAATGTTTTAATAAGTAAAACAACATACAAATGTCTCTACATGTCCAACACAACATATAATGTTTTAATAAGTAAAACACCGTACAGATGTCCCTACATGTCCCACACAATATAAAATGATGTTTTAGCAAGTAAAACGCCATACAGATGCCTTTACATGTCCCACACAACATATAATGTTTTAATAAGTAAAACATCATACAGATGTCCCTTCATGTCCCACACAACATATAATGTTTTAATAAGTAAAAAAACATACAGATGTCACTACATGTCCCATACAACATATAATGTTTTTAAAAAGTAAAACTCCATACAAATCTCTCATGTCCCACACAACATATAATGTTTTAATATGTAAAACACCATACAGATATTCCTAAATGTCCGACATCACATATAATGATGCTTTAATAAGTTAAACACCATACAGATGTCCCTACATTTTCCACAAAACATATAATGTTTTACTAAGTAAAACACCATATAGGTGTCTGTATATGTCCACATAACATATAATGTTTTAGCAAGTAAAATAGCATACAGATGTCCCTACATGCCACACAGAACACATAATATTTTATAAGTAAAACACCATACAGATGTCTCTGCAGGTCCCACATAACATATAATGTTTAATAAGTAAAACACCATACAGATGTCCCTACATGTCCCACACAACATATAATGATGTTTGAATAAGTAAAACACCATACAGATACCCCTATATGTCACACACATATTGTAATGTTTTAATGAGTAAAACACCATACAGATGCACCTGCATGTCCCACACAACATATAATGTTTCAATACGCAAAACACCATACAGATGTCCCTACATGTTCCACACAACATATAATGTTTTAAAAAGTAAAACACCACAGAGATGTCCCTACATGTCCCACACAACATATAAATATGTTTTAATAAGAAAAATACCATACAGCTGTCTCCACATGCCACACACAACATATAATGTTTTAATAAGTAAAACACCATACAAATATCCCTAAATGTCCCACTCCACATATAATGATGTTTTAATAAGTTAAACACAATACAGATGTCTCTACATGTCTCATACAACACATAATGCTGCTTTAATAAGTAAAACTCCATGAAGATATTCATACATTTCCCACACAACATATACTGTTTTAATAAGTAAAACACTTTACAGATATTCCTAAATGTCCGACACAACATATAAGGATGCTTTAATAAGTTAAACACCATACAGATGTCCCTACATTTCCCACACAACACATAATGCTGTTTTAATAAGTAAATCACCATGCAGATATCTATACATGTCCCACACAACATATAATGTTTTAATAAGTAAAACACCATACAGATGTCTCTGCATGCCCCATACAACATATAATGTTTTTAATAAGTAAAACTCCATACAAATGTCTCGACATGTCCCACACAACATATAATGTTTTAATATGTAAAACACCATACAGATATTCCTAAATGTCCAACACAACATATAATGATGCTTTAATAAGTTAAACACCATACAGATGTCCCTACATTTCCCACACAACACATAATGCTGTTTTAATAAGTAAATCACCATGAAGATATCTATACATGTCCCACACACCATATAATGTTTTAATAAGTAAAACACCATACAGATGTCTCTGCATGCCCCACATAACATATAATGTTTTGATAAGTAAAACACCATATAGATGTCCCTACATGTCCCACACAACATATCATGATGTTTTTATGAGTAAAACACAATACAGATGTCCCTAGATGTCCCACATAACATATAATGTTTTACTAAGTAAAATATTATACATATTTCCCTACATGTCCCACACAACATATAATGTTTTAATAAGTAAAATGCTATACAGATGTTCAAATATGTCCAACACAACATATAATAATGTTTTAAAATTTAAAAACAATGCAGATGTCCTTACATGCCCCACACAACATATAATGTCTTAATAAGTAAAATGCTATACAGAAGTCCCTAGATGTCCCAAGCAGCATATGATGATATTTTAATAAGTAAAACACCATGCAGATGTTTCTACATGTCCCACACAACATATAATGATGTTTAATAAGTAAAACACCATACAGACTTTCCTACATGTCCCACACAACATATAATGATATTTAATAAGTAAAACACCATATATATGTCCCTACATGTCCCACACAACATATAATTTTTAATAAGTAAAACATTTTGCAGATGTCTCTACATGACCCACACAACATATAATGTTTTAATAAATAAAACACCATACAAATATTCCTACATTTCTCACACCACATATAAATATGTTTTAATAAGAAAAACACCACACAGATGTCCCTACATGTCCAACACAACATATAATGATTTAATAAGTAATACACCATACAGATGTCCCTACATGTCCCACACAACATAAAATGATGTTTTAGCAAGTAAAATGCCATACAGATGCCCTTACATGTCCCACACAACATATAATGTTTTAATAAGTAAAACACCATACATATTTCCCTTCATGTCTCACACAACATATAATCTTTTAATAAGTAAAAAACATACAGATGTCCCTACATTTTCCAGAAAACATATGTTTTACTAAGTAAAACTCCATACAGATGTCTGTATATGTCCCACATAACATATAATGTTTTAGCATGTAAAACACCATACAGATGACATGCCACACACAACACATAATGTTTTATAAGTAAAACACCATAGAGATGTCTCTGCAGGTCCCACATAACATATAATGATTAATAAGTAAAACACCATACGGATCTCCCTACATGTCCCACACAACATATAATGTTTTATAAGTAAAACATACTACAGATGTCCCTACATGTCCAACACAACATATGATATTGTAATTAGTAAAACACCATACAGATACCCCTACATGTCAAACACAACATATAACGTTTTAATAAGTAAAACACCATACAGATGTACCTGCATGTCCCACACAACATATAATGTTTAAAATACGTAAAACACCATACAAATGTCCCTACATGTCCCACACACCACATAATGTTTTATAAGTAAAACACCATACAGATGTCCCTACATGTCCCACACAACATATATTGTTTTAATAAGTAAAACACCATACAAATTTCCCTACATGTCCCTTACAATATATAATGTTTTAATAAGTAAATCAACATACAAATGTCCCTAAATGTCACACACAACATATCATGTTTTAATTAGTAAAACACCATACAGATATCCCTAAATGTCCCACTCCACATATAATGATGTTTTAATAAGTTAAACAAAATACAGATGTCTCTACATGTCCCATACAACACATAATGCTGTTTTAATAACTAAAACTCCATGCAGATATTCATACTTTTCCCACACAACATATACTGTTTTAATAAGGAAAACACTTTACAGATGTCCATACATGTCCCACACAACATATAATGATTTAATAACTAAAACACTATACAGATGTCTCTGCATGTCCCACACAACATATAATGCTTTAATACGTAAAGCACCATATAGATGTCCTTACATGTTCCACACAACCTATAATGTTTTAATAAGTAAAACTCCATACAGATGTCTCGACATATCCCACACAACATATAATGTTTTAATAAGTAAAACAACATACAGATGTCCATACATGTCCCATACAGCATATAATGTTTTAAAATGTAAAACACCATATAGATATCCCTAAATGTCCCACACCACATATAATGATGTTTTAATAAGTTAAAAAACATACAGATGTCCCTAAATTTCCCACACAACACACAATACTGTTTTAATAAGTAAATCACCATGCAGATATCCATACATGTCCCACAAAACATATAATGTTTTAATAAGTAAAACACCATACAGATGTCTCTGCATGCCCCACATAACATATAATGTTTTGATAAGTAAAACATCATACAGATGTCCCTACATGTCCCACATAACATATCATTATGTTTTTTTATAAGTAAAACACCATACAGATGTCCCTACATGTCCCACATAACATATGTTTTTCTAAGTAAAACATTATACATATTTCCCTACATGTCCCACACAACATATAATGTTTTAATAAGTAAAATGCTATATAGATATCCCTACATGTCCCACACAGCATATAATGATGTTTTAAAATTTAAAAACCATGCAGATGTCCCTACATGCCCCACACAACATATAATGTCTTAATAAGTAAAACACTATACAGAAGGCCCTAAATATCCCACACAGCATATGATGATGTTTTAATAAGTAAAACACCATGCATATGTCCCTGTATGCCCTACACAACATATAATGATGTTTTAAAATGTAAACACCATACAGATGTCCCTACATGCCCCACACAACATATAGAGTATTAATAAGTAAAATGCTATACAGATGTCTCTATATGTCCTACAGAACATATAATGTTTTAATAATTAAAACACCATAGAGATGTCCCTACATGTCCCACACAACATATAATGTTTTAATAAGTAAAACACCATACAAATGTCCATACAAGTCCCACACAACATATAATGTTTTAATAGCTAAAACACCATACAGATGTCTCTACATGTCCACAAAACATATAATGTTTTAATAATTAAAACACCATAGAGATGCCCCTACATGTCCCAGACAACATATAATGTTTTAATAAGTAAAACACCATACAGATGTCTCTACATGTCCCATAGAACATATAATGGTTTATTAATAAAAACACTGTACAGATGCCTCTACATGTCCCCCACAAAATATAATGTTTTAATAAGTAAAACACCATACAGATATCCCAACATGTCCCACACAACATATAATGATGTTTAATATGTAAAACACCATACAGGAGTCCCTACATGTCCCACACAAAAATATAATGTTATGATAAGTAAAATACCATACATATGTCTCTACATGTCCCACACGACATATAGTGTTTCAATAACTAAAACACCATACAGATGTCCCTATATGTTCCACACAACAAATAATGTTTTATAAGTAAAACACCATACAGATGTCTCTGAAGGTCCCACATAACATATAATGTTTAATAAGTAAAACACCATACAGATAAACCTACATGACCCACACAACATATAGTGATGTTTTAATAAGCAAAACGCCATACATATGTCTCTGCATGTCCCACACAATGTATAATGTTTTAATAAGTAAAACAACCACAGAGATGTCTGCACATGTCCCACACAACCTATAAAGTTGTAATAAGTAAAACACCATACAGATGTCAATACATGTCCCATACAACATGAAATGATGTTTTAGTTAGTAAAACGCCATACAGATGTCCTTACAAGTCCCACACAACATATAATGTTTTAATAAGTAAAAAATCATACAGATGTCCCTACATTTTCCAAAAAACACATACTGTTTTACTAAGTAAAACACCATACAGGTGTCTGTATATGTCCCACATAACATATAATGTTTTAACAAGTAAACCACCATACAGATGTCCCTACATGCCATACACAACACATAATATTTTATAAGTAAAACACCATACAGATGTCTCTACATGTCCCACACAACAAATAATGTTTTATAAGAATAACACTGTTCAGATTTCCCTACATGTCCCACACAACATATAATGAAGTTTTAATAAGTAAAACAACAAACACATGGCCCTACATGTCCCACAAAACATATAATGTTTTAATAAGTAAAACACAGTACAGATGTCACTAGATGTCCCACAAAACATATGTTTTTTAAGTAAACACTGTACACATGTCCCTTCATATCCCACACCACATATAATGTTTTATTAAGTTAAACACTGTATAGATGTCCCTACATGTCCCACACAAATTATAATGTTTTATAAAGTAAAATACCTTGCAGATGTCTGTACTGTCCCACACAACATATAATGTTTTTATAAATAAAACACTGTACAGATGTCACTACATGTCCCACACATCTAATGTTTTAATAATTAAAATACCATACAGATGTCACTAGATGTGCCACACAACATATACAATTGTAATTAGTAAAACACAATACAAGTGTCCCTACATGTCCCCCACAACATATAATGTTTTATAAGTAACACACGATACAGATTTTCCAACATGTCCAACACAACATATAATGATGTTGTAATAAGTAAAGCACCATACAGATGTCCCTACATGTCCCACACAACATGTAATGTTTTAATAAGTAAAACACCTTAGAGATGTCCCTACATGTCCCACAAAACATATAATGATATTTTAATAAGTAAAACTCCATGCAGATATTCATACATTTCCCACGCAACATATACTGTTTTAATAAGTAAAACACTGTACAGATGTCCATACATGTCCCACACGACATATAATGTTTTAATAACTAAAACACCATACAGATGTCTCTGCATGTCCCACATAACATATAATGTTTTGATAAGTAAAACACCATACAGATGTCCCTACATGTCCCACATAACATATAATGTTTTACTAAGTAAAACAGTATACATATGTCCCTACATATCCCACACAACATATAATGTTTTAATAAGTAAAATGCTATACAGATGTCCCTACATGTCCCACACAACACTTAATGATGTTTTAAAATTTAAAAGCCATGCAGATGTCCCTACATGCCCCACACAACATATAATGTCTTAATAAGTAAAATGCTATACAGAAGTCCCTAGATGTCCCACACAGCGTATGATGATATTTTAATAAGTAAAGCACCATACAGATTTTCCTACATGTCCCACACAACATACAATGATGTTTAAAAAGTAGAACACCATGCAGATATCTCAACATACATACAGATGTCCCTACATGTCCCACACAATTAGAATGTTTTAATAAGTAAAATACCATGCAGATGTCCGTACATGCCTCACACAACATATGATGTTTTAATAAGTACAAAACCTTACAGATGTCTCTACATGTCCCACAAAACGTATAATGGTTTAGTAAGTAAAACACCACGCTGATGTCCATACATGTCCCACAATCCATATGTTTTAATAAGTAAAACACCATACGGATATTACTACCAGTCCCACACAAAATATAATGTTATTTTAATAAGTAAAACACCATACAGATGTCCCAAAATGTCCCACACAACATATAATGTTTTAATAAGTAAAACACCATACAAATGCCCCTACATGTCCCACATAACATATAATGTTTTACTAAGTAAAACAGTATACATATGTCCCTACATATCCCACACAACATATAATGTTTTAATAAGTAAAATGCTATACAGATGTCCCTACATGTCCCACAAAACACTTAATGATGTTTTAAAATTTAAAAGTCATGCAAATGTCCCTACATGCGTCACACAACATATAATGTCTTAAGTAAAATGCTATACAGAAGTCCCTAGATGTCCCACACAGCGTATGATGATATTTTAATAAGTAAGACACCAAACAGATGTTTCTAGATGTCCCACACAACATATAATGATGTTTAATAAGTAAAGCACCATACAGATTTTCCTACGTCCCACACAACATATAAAGATGTTTAAAAAGTAGAACACCATGCAGATATCTCAACATGTCCTCCTCAACATATAATAATGTTTTAATAAGTTAAACAATGTACAAATGTGCTTACATGCCACACACAACACTTTTTTTAATAAGTAAAACACAAGGAATTTGTCCCTACATGTCCAACACAACACATAATGCTGTTTTAATAAGTAAAACACAATGCAGATATCCATACATGTCCCACACAACATATAATGTTTTAATAAGTAAAACACCATACAGATGCCCCTACATATCCCACACAACATATAATGTTTTATAAGAAAAACAACTGTTCAGATGTCCCTACATGGCCCACACAACATATAATGAAGTTTTAATAAGTAAAACACTATACAGATGTGCCTACATGTCCCACACAAGATATAATGATGTTTTAATAAGTAAAATACAAAGCAGATCTCTCTACATGTCCCACACAACATATAATGATGTTTTTATAAATAAAACAGCATACAGATGTAGCTACAATTCCCACACAACATATAATGTTTTATAAGTAAAACACTGTACAGATGTCCATACATGTCCCACACAACATATAATGTTTTAATAAGTAAAACACTGTACAGATGTCCCATCATATCCCACACCACATATAATGTTTTATTAAGTTAAACACGGTATAGATGTCCCTACATGTCCCACACAAATTATAATGTCACTAGATGTGCTACACAACATATACAATTTTAATTAGTAAAACACAATACAGGTGTCCCTACATGTCCCCCACAACATATAATGTTTTATAAGTAACACGATACAGATTTCCCAACATGCCCAACACAACATATAATGATGTTTTAATAAGTAAAGCACCATACAGATGTCCCTACATGTCCCACACAACATGTAATGTTTTAATAAGTAAAACACCTTACAGATGTCCCTACATGTCCCATACAAAATATAATGATGTTTTAATACGTAGAAACACCATACAGATGTACCTACATGTCCCACAGAACATATAATGTTTTAATAAGTAAAACACTATACAGATATCCCTAAATTGCCCACACCACATATAATGATGTTTTAATAAGTAAAGCACCATACAGATACCCCTACATGTCCCATACAGCATATAATGTTTTATAAGTAAAACACTTTACAGATGTTCCTACAAGTACCACACAACATATAATGATGTTTTAATAAATAAAACACCAAACAGATGTCCCTACATGTCCCACAGAACATATAATGTTCTATAAGGAAAACACTGTATAGATGTCCCTACATTTCCCACACAACATATAATGTTTTAATAAGTAAAACACCATGCAGATGTCACTAGATGTCCCACACAACATATAATGTTTTATAAGTAAAACACAATACAGACTTCCCTACATGTCCCACACTACATATAATGTTTTACTAAGTAAAACACCATACAGATGTCTCTACATGTCCCACACAACGTATAATGGTTTAATAAGTAAAACACCACGCAGATGTCCATACATGTCCCACAATCCATATATTGTTTTACTAAGTAAAACACCATACAGATATTACTACCTGTCCCACACAACATATAATGTTATTTTAATAAGTAAAACACCATACAGATGACCCTACATGTCCCACACAACATATAATGTTTTATAAGAATAACACTGTTCAGATTTCCATACATGTCCCACACAACATATAATGAAGTTTTAATAAGTAAAACACCAAACACATGGCCCTACATGTCCCAAAAAACATATAATGTTTTAATAAGTAAAACACAATACAGATGTCACTAGATGTCCCACAAAACATATAATGTTTTATAAGTAAAACACTGTACACATGTTCCTTCATATCCCACAGCACATATAATGTTTTATTAAGTTAAACACTGTATAGATGTCCCTACATGTCCCACACAAATTATAATGTTTTATAAAGTAAAATACCTTGCAGATGTCTGTACTGTCCCACACAACATATAATGTTTTATAAGTAAAACACTGAACAGATGTCCCTACATGTCCCACACATCTAATGTTTTAATAACTAAAATACCATACAGATGTCACTAGATGTGCCACACAACATATACAATTTTAATTAGTAAAACACAATACAGGTGTCCCTATATGTCCCCCACAACATATAATGTTTTATAAGTAACACACGATACAGATTTCCCAACATGTCCAACACAACATATAATGATGTTTTAAAAAGTAAAGCACCATACAGATGTCCCTACATGTCCCACACAACATGTAATGTTTTAATAAGTAAAACACCTTACAGATGTCCCTACATGTCCCACAAAACATATAATGATGTTTTAATAAGTAAAACACCATGCAGATATTCATATATTTCCCACGCAACATATACTGTTTTAATAAGTAAAACAATGTACAGATGTCCATACATGTCCCACACAACATATAATGTTTTAATAAGTAAAATGCTATACAGATGTCCCTACATGTCCCACACAACATTTAATGATGTTTCAAAATTTAAAAGCCATGCAGATGTCCCTACATGCCCCACACAACATATAAGATTTTAATAAGTAAAATGCTGTACAGAAGTCCCTAGATGTCCCAAACAGTGTATGATGATATTTTAATAAGTAAAACACCATACAGATGTTTCTACATGTCCCACACAACATATAATGTTTTAAGTAAAACACCATGCAGATGTCCATACATGTCCCACAATCCATATATTGTTTTAATAAGTAAAACACCATACGGATATTACTAACTGTTCCACACAACATATAATGTTATTTTAATAAGTAGAACACAATACAGATGTCCAACATGTCCCACACAACATATAATGTTTTAATACGTAAAACACCATACAGATGTGCCTACATGTCCCACACAAGATATAATGATGTTTTAATAAGTAAAATACAAAGCAGATCTCTCTACATGTCCCACACAACATATAATGTTTTCATAAGCAAAATGCCGTACAGATGTCCATACATGTCCCACGAAACATAACATGTTTAATAAGTAGCACACGATACAGATGTCTCTACATGCCCCACACAAGATATGACGTTTTTATAAATAAAACATTATAAAGATGAACCTACATATCCCACACAACATATTATGATGTTTTAATAAGTAAAACGCCATACAGATGTCCATACATGTCCCACACAACATATAATGTTTTAATAAGTAAAACACCATACAGATGTCTTGACATGTCCCACACAACATATAATATTTTAATAAGTTAAACACCATACAGATGTCCATACATGTCCAGCACAAAATATAATGCTTTAATAAGTAAAACACCATAAAGATATCCCTACATGTCCCACACAATATATAATGATGTTTTAATAAGTAAAACATCATACAGATATCCCTATATGTCACACATAACATATAATGTTTTAATAAGTAAACCACCATACAGATGTCCCTATATGTCGCACAGAACATATAATGTTGTTTTAATTAAGTAGAACACAGTACAAATGTCCCTACATGTCCCACACAAAATATGTTTTAATAAGTAAAATACCCTACAGATGTCCATACATGTCCCACACAACATCTAATGTTTTAATAAGTAAAAATGATACAGATGTTCCTACATGCCCCACACAAGATATAATAATGTTTTTATAAGTAAAACACCATGCAGATGTCTCTACTTGTCCCACACAACATATAATGCTTTTTTTAATTAAAAAATATCATACAGATGCCCCTACATGTCCCATACAACATATAATGTTTTTTAAGTAAAACACCGTACAGATGTCCCTACATGTCCCACACAACATATAATGATGTATGAAAAAGTAAAAAAAAACATACATATGTTCCTACATGTCCCTCACAATATAAAATGTTTTAACACCTAAAAGAACATACAGTTGTATCTACTTGTCCCACACAGCATATAATGTTTTAATGAGTAAAACACCATACAGATGTCCCCCCATGTCCCAAACAGCATATAATGTTTTATAAATAAAACACTGTACAGATGTCCCTACATGTCCCACACAATGAAAAATTATGTTTTAATAAGTAAAACACCATATACAGGTCCCTACATGTCCCACAGAACATATAATGTTGTTTTAATAAGTAAAACACAATACAAATTTCCCTACATGTCCCACACACAGTATGTTTTAATAAGTAAAATACCGTACAGATGTCCCTACATGTCCCACAAAACATATAATGTTGTAATAAGTAAAATGCCATACAGATGTCCATACATGTCCCACACAACATGTAATGTTTTAATAAGTAAAACACCACAGAGATGTCCCTACATGTCCCACACAAGCTATAAAGCTGTAATAAGTAAAACACCATACAGATGTCCCTACATTTCTCACACAACATATACATTTGTTTTAATAAGAAAAACACCATACAGGTGTCCCTACATGTCCCACAGAACATATAATGTTCTATAAGGAAAACACTGTATAGATGTCCCTACATTTCCCACACAACATATAATGTTTTAATAAGTAAAACACCATGCAGATGTCACTAGATGTCCCACACAACATATAATGTTTTATAAGTGAAACACCATACAGACTTCCCTACATGTCAGACACTACATATAATGTTTTACTAAGTAAAACACCATACAGATGTCTCTACATGTCCCACACAATGTATAATGGTTTAATAAGTAAAACACCACGCATATGTCCATACATGTCCCACAATCCATATATTGTTTTACTAAGTAAAACACCATACAGATATTACTACCTATCCCACACAACATATAATGTTATTTTAATAAGTAAAACACCATACAGATGCCCCTACATGTCCCACACAACATATAATGTTTTATAAGAATAACACTGTTCAGATTTCCATACATGTCCCACACAACATATAATGAAGTTTTAATAAGTAAAACACCAAACACATGGCCCTACATGTCCCACAAAACATATACTGTTTTAATAAGTAAAACACAATACAGATGTCACTAGATCTCCCACAAAACATATAATGTTTTATAAGTAAAACACTGTAGACATGTTCCTTCATATCCCACACCACATATAATGTTTTATTAAGTTAAACACTGTATAGATGTCCCTACATGTCCCACACAAATTATAATGTTTTATAAAGTAAAATACCTTGCAGATGTCTGTACTGTCCCACACAACATATAATGTTTTTATAAGTAAAACACTGAACAGATGTCCCTACATGTCCCACACATCTAATGTTTTAATAACTAAAATACCATACAGATGTCACTAGATGTGCCACACAACATATACAATTTTAATTAGTAAAACACAAAACAGGTGTCCCTACATGTCCCCCACAACATATAATGTTTTATAAGTAACACACGATACAGATTTCCCAACATGTCCAACACAACATATAATGATGTTTTAATAAGTAAAGCACCATACAGATGTCCCGACATGTCCCACACAACATGTAATGTTTTAATAAGTAAAACACCTTACAGATGTCCCTACATGTCCCACAAAACATATAATGATGTTTTAATAAGTAAAACACCATGCAGATATTCATATATTTCCCACGCAACATATACTGTTTTAATAAGTAAAACAATGTACAGATGTCCATACATGTCCCACACAACATATAATGTTTTAATAAGTAAAATGCTATACAGATGTCCCTACATGTCCCACACAACATTTAATGATGTTTCAAAATTTAAAAGCCATGCAGATGTCCCTACATGCCCCACACAACATATAATGTCTTAATAAGTAAAATGCTGTACAGAAGTCCCTAGATGTCCCAAACAGCGTATGATGATATGTTAATAAGTAAAACACCATACAGATGTTTCTACATGTCCCACACAACATATAATGTTTTATTAAGTAAAACACCATGCAGATGTCCATACATGTCCCACAATCCATATATTGTTTTAATAAGTAAAACACCATACGGATATTACTAACTGTTCCACACAACATATAATGTTATTTTAATAAGTAGAACACAATACAGATGTCCAACATGTCCCACACAACATATAATGTTTTAATAAGTAAAACACCATACAGATGTGCCTACATGTCCCACACAAGATATAATGATGTTTTAATAAGTAAAATACAAAGCAGATCTCTCTACATGTCCCACACAACATATAATGATGTTTTTATAAATAAAACATCATACAGATGTAGCTACAATTCCCACATAACATATAATGTTTTAATAAGTAAAACATGATACAGATGTCCCTACATGTCCCACACAACATACAATGTTTTCATAAGCAAAATGCTGTACAGATGTCCATACATGTCCCACAAAACATAAAATGTTTTAATAAGTAACACACAATACAGATGTCTCTACATGCCCCACACAAGATATGATGTTTTTATAAATAAAACATTATAAAGATGAACCTATATATCCCACACAACATATAATGATGTTTTAATAAGTAAAATGCCATACAGATGAACATACATGTCCCACACAACATATAATATTTTAATAAGTAACACACCATACAGATGTCTTGACATGTCCCACACAACATATATTTTAATAAGTTAAACACCATACAGATGTCCATACATGTCCAGCACAAAATATAATGCTTTAATAAGTAAAACACCATGCAGATACCCCTACATGTCCCACACAATATATAATGATGTTTTAATAAGTAAAACATCATACAGATGTCCCTATATGTCACACACAACATATAATGTTTTAATAAGTAAACCACCATACAGATGTCCCTATATGTCGCACAGAACATATAATGTTGTTTTAATTAAGTAGAACACAGTACAAATGTCCCTACATGTCCCACACAAAATATGTTTTAATAAGTAAAATACCCTACAGATGTCCATACATGTCCCACACAACATCTAATGTTTTAATAAGTAAAAATGATACAGATGTTCCTACATGCCCCACACAAGATATAATAATGTTTTTATAAGTAAAACACCATGCAGATGTCTCTACTTGTCCCACACAACATATAATGTTGTTTTAATTAAGTAGAACACAGTACAAATGTCCCTACATGTCCCACACAAAATATGTTTTAATAAGTAAAATACCCTACAGATGTCCATACATGTCCCACACAACATCTAATGTTTTAATAAGTAAAAATGATACAGATGTTCCTACATGCCCCACACAAGATATAATAACGTTTTTATAAGTAAAACACCATGCAGATGTCTCTACTTGTTCCACACAACATATAATGATTTTTTTAATTAAAAAAAATCATACAGATGCCCCTACATGTCCCATACAACATATAATGTTTTTTAAGTAAAACACCATACAGATGTCCCTACATGTCCCACACAACATATAATGATGTATGAAAAAGTAAAAAAAACATACATATGTTCATATATGTCACTCACAATATAAAATGTTTTAACACCTAAAAGAACATACAGTTGTATCTACTTGTCCCACACAGCATATAACGTTTTAATGAGTAAAACACCATACAGATGTCCCTACATGTCCCAAACAGCATATAATGTTTTATAAATAAAACACTGTGCAGATGTCCCTACATGTCCCACACAATGAAAAATTATGTTTTAATAAGTAAAACACCATATAGAGGTCCATACATGTCCCACAGAACATATAATGATTTTTTAATAAGTAAAACACCATACAGATATCCCTACATGTCCCACATAACATATAATGTTGTTTTAATAAGTAAAACACAATACAAATTTCCCTACATGTCCCACACAAAGTATGTTTTAATAAGTAAAATACCGTACAGATGTCCCTACATGTCCCACAAAACATATAATGTTGTAATAAGTAAAATGCCATACAGATGTCCATACATGTCCCACACAACATGTAATGTTTTAATAAGTAAAACACGATACAGATGTTCCTATATGCCCCACACAAGATATAATAATGTTTTTATAAGTAAAACACCATGCAGAAGTCTCTACTTGTCCCATACAACATACAATGATATTTTTAATTAAATAAATCATACAGATGCCCCTACATGTCCCTCACAACATATAATGTTTTTTAAGTGAAACACCTTACAGATGTCCCTACATTTCCAACACAACATATAATGATGTATGAAAAAGTAAAAACCATACAGATGTTCCTACATGTCCCACACAACATATAATATTTTAATAAGTAAAATGCCATACAGATGTCCATACATGTCCCACATATCTAATGTTTTAATAAGTAAAAATGATACAGATGTTCCTACATGCCCCACACAAGATATAATGTTATTTTACTAAGTAGAACACAATACAGATGTCCAACATGTCCCACACAAAATATGTTTTAATAAGTAAACCACCATACAGATGTCCCTACATGTACCACACAAAATACAACATATACCCCAGGATTTATGAGGCTTGCGCCAGGTGCTGGAGTAGCATCGGCGATCTAGCGCCAAATATGGCTGCCGAGCGATTCAGGTACGAGCTGTTTCCACCCGCACTACCAGCATACGCCAGAGCTGGGCAGCTCCTAGCGCATGTATGCTAATTACCCCATGTGCAGCAGTGTAGCATGTAAATGAAGGTATATAGTGATTCATGAAGTGGTGCAAGCGTATTGTAAGCATGATGAAATGTAAACCAAAAAAAAAAAAGGGTTAACATTTTGTCACACATAAATTCGGAGCCATGAAAGTGGACCAAACGTACATATTATAATCTTAATATATGCCAATGGCTAAATATACAGCCGATGGCATAAACAAACATGCACAACATATAAAAAATTACATTTAATATCATGACCACACTAACACAAAGTAAAACCGCATTGCATCTGTGCGCAAATGGGATCACAAGGAAAATATGTTTAGATGTCATAAAACTGCAATGTAACACAATTCATGATATCCCCATAATAGTCAATGGCACACATGCTACACCACAACCATGGCACAAGGTTTGCTAAGGGTCTGTGAACATGTTCCGTGCAGTAACTAGGAATTAGTAGTCAATGCCATGCAAATGAGGCAAGTAATACTGAATCACAAATGCCCCGCCAGCGTAAGGATGTACCACACAGCATAGTGGTACAACACCGAGGAGTGGCCTGGAGGTAAACATGACATCAAGAGAGGGGTGCGCCACCGTAGCTGTAAGGACATTGGGTCATTGCTAATCCATGTTGCCTGTTGCTAAGCAAAGCTGCAGGATAAAGGTGAGGAAGTAGCCATATCTTTGCTTAGCTGAGAGCACACAAGATAACCGAAAGTTCATGTGAACGTGGATGAAAATGTGCACGAAACCCGGTAAACGGCTGTGCGCGGCACACGCCAGAGTTGAAACAGGACGGATACGGGAAGACAATAAGGAAATGCTGCAGCATGGTAATTGGAATACAAATGAGTAATTAACACCTAGGAACTCACAGTGGGCCATTGACAACAGCTAACAAGGCTGCTAGCAGCTACCTGCTGAACAGGAAAGGGGAGGTGCCATACTGCAAAGAAAATAGAACTGTCACAGCAGAACAAAGCAAGCTTGCAGTAGATCAGCTACATAACACATTTCCCAACACAATCCTGGGTTGTGAAAGCACAAAACAAGAAACCCAGCAGCTGGATGCATGCCTGACAATGGGAGGGGAATTGGGTTGAAAAATGAAGTAAAGGGAAATAGATGAATCACGGCAGCCAAACCAAAGGCCCCAGAATAGCAGTACCTGCTGTAAAACCAATAATTAAGAAACCCTGTGGCTGGAATAGCATAAGCACGCACAATTACACCAGCATCATCCATTGCACAACAGTATAAGGTGTGAAAGCCCCACGCATACACTTGTGTGTTCCCAGACACTCTCCACTATTGGTGTATACAGACAGGGAACTTTTAATATGTACATGTTAGGGGCCACCATAGCTTTGATTCACCAGCATGTATTGGAGACTGATGGTGGTGTGGAGGATGATGCTGACAACCATTACAGGCACCGGAGGAGGAGAAGAGTGTTCAGACCTAGGGTAACCTACCAGGGGCTACATGATCTGGAGATAGCAGAGTGTTACAGGGTGGACAGGACAGGGACATCATACAGCAACTTGTTGAACTGTGCTGGCCATGCCTCAGAGCCAGTGGACACAAAGGTATGTGTAAGCTTGAGAATACTAGCCACAGGTATCTTCCAAAGCCCAGCTGGGGATATCATGGGGATTTCACAGGCATCAGCATCCAGGGTATTCCACCAGTTCCTGGATGCCATGTCACCACATGCCAATGAGCACATATACTTACCTCGAATGCAGGAGGAGTTGGCCAGCAATATGTGTTTCTTCCACCATGTGGCAGACTGCCCAGAGGTACTGGGTGCAATAGACTGCACGCACATACACATCAAGTCACCACCCGGTGAGCAGGGTAGGCTCTACATAAACTGCAAGGGATACCCCTCCATCAACTGCCAGGTCATGTGCAATGCCCAGGGCATTATCATGGATGTGTGTGCTGGAAGCCCTGGCAGCTATCATGACTGCCACATCTGGCATGCCTCACAGCTGTATCAGGTGTTTGCCAGGGGGGACATCCCATATGGCCACCTGGTGGGGAATGCTGGCTATGCACTGGAACTGTGGATGATGACTCCCATCAGAAATGCACACACATCCATGCAAGAATGCCATAATGAGACACACGCAGAAACCAGAATCATCATAGAGTGTGTGTTTGGGATGCTAAAATCATTGTTCCATTGCTTGGGCATATCTGATGGACCCTTGCAGTACGCTCCAGGCATGTGTGCCCACATCTTCATAGTATGTGCCATGTTACACAATATGATCCTGTGGAAACGGCTGCAACAGGGACAGAATGGTGAAGGCCCTCACAGCCCACCACCATTGCCAAGGGAACTACAGGCAGAGAGGGTCTCAGACCACAAACACCCTGTGCTAGCCCCAGTAGGCAGATGGAGGCATGCCCAGAATGCTCATGCCTTGGCAAAGAGGGAACATATAGCATACACACTGACAGTGTAGGCACTCATTGACTGACACCCTTCTCCACCTGCACACACAGCAAGCATGGATGGCACACACACACGACCACCTGTAAATTGTCATGTATACATGATCTACTGTGTGCAACCTACATATGTAGCCCTCAACTATTGTACACACAACCGCCATTGGCACAAGGTAAGTCAATACCTGAACAGTAAATTAAGCTATCAGCATGTGTCCATACTGTATGTAGAGGTTCATAGATACATAGGTAGGTACATGCCCAACTGCAGAGACCACTCATAAGCATAGGCAAAATGTGTCTGCTGTCGCCACCCCATCGATTAACTAACTGTCATTCTGTGGAGCAAAGCCAATTGCGGGATCCCTGGGGTGTATACATTGTTCCCCACCCACTCTGCAAGGATTTCCTGGAGTATTAGTGAGGGATTTTGTATAATGTAATCAGGGATGTAGTTCCAAATAATGGGGAGTATCCCTGACGGGAATCTTCTCAGATATTTACATGTTACATAGTATACCTTAAACACAGCTTGCATATATAGGTAGTTCTCCACAGAATAATAAACATGTGGAACACACAAATGCTGAAATGTGCATTAATCACCCTTGCACTACCAGTGCATGCTCTGAGAGGTAAGATATCACTGCAAGATTAGAACATGCAACCATGTACACAGTCTTCACAATAACATACCACTAAGCTACTTGAGATGTACCAATGGCAGTCGTGTATACTGACAGGATAAAACACAAAAGGTAGGAATGTGTTGAAATAGGACAAACCGGCATGTGCCCAATGAAAGGTGTATGTTTTATATATATATATATATATATATATATATATATATATATATATATATATATATATATATATATAGATATATATATAGATATATATATAGATATATATAAAATATATAGGTATATATATATATATATATATATATATATATACATCATTATATATAGAGAGAGAAAAAGAGAGGGAGGGAGAGAGAGAGATATGTCAATATATGGGGATATACATATATATGTAGATATATAGATAGGTTAACAACATCTACATAACCATGGAGGCACATATGAATGGGATACCTACCACATACTGACTGCTTTCCATGCCGACGCACGTAATCCCGAGGCTTAAGGTCCGAAAGAACACAGTACTGAAACACCAGATGTGTGAGGTATAAAATCATGATGTTGGGGG